>NW_027498064.1:0-47683 GCF_021521415.1 Bidens hawaiensis
CACCAAATATTCATCCTTTATCCAAAAATTACCAAAATTTCACAGATCTCATATTTTCATGTGTAGATCATCTCTGCGAAATTTCATGACTCAAACTATAAGTCTACCACAAGCTGTCAGAATCTTACAAATCATACGAAAAACCGAACTACCTTTTGTTTCTAGCTTTAGATCGCAAAGATCTTGCTTTCTAGCCTTTGCTAGCAACTAGATCAACACCTACAAGCACAACAAAACCACACCAAGCAAGTTATTACCCACAATCAAGCCATTTCTTTCATGGTTTCGGTTAAGACACCAAAACAAAAGATTTTAACCGTAAAAATCGTTTTTGACTCTTTTAAATCCTTTCTTGGACCAAGATCCCTTGTATAACTTGTATACATCACTTGATCACGCAAGAATCGGTTTCATCTCGGGTTTTCACCCATTTTTTCACTTGAAACTTCATTCTCTTGCAAACAACTTAAGATCATGGAATCAAAAACTATGAATCAACCATTAAAACCATGTTTTTACCTTATGATTCTTGTTAAAAATCAAGGGTTTGGATGAAGGTTGAAGAGTGTTGAGAGGATTTTGGTGTTGGGAGTTTACAAAAAAGAAAATGTGATGTGTGTGTGCACCACATGGACCGATCGGTCCATGTATGGTGTGGGGGGGGCCCACAACTCCAACCATGGCCACACATTTGGATTGTGTAATCCGGATAACGTTGTGGATAATCTGGTTCAGTTCGTTTTTCTGTTAAACACTTAATTCGGCTTAAAACGAGGCTAAAACGGTCGTTTTTTCGTCTTAAAAATAAAATTTATATAAAACTGATTTAAAATCTTTAAAAACTTAAACCGTGACATTTATTGACTCAACACATCATATAGTCGGTTATTGTGCATCTTTTTCGGCTTGATCGATCGTCTCTTGCTTGGTTTGATGTTAAAGATTTTCGTTTAACGTACCGATGTACTAATAAATCGAAATCCTTTTTCGGTGCTATAATTCACTTATCCCGAAGCCTTAATACTTCGTAAACCTTACTAAACATCATATATTTCATCTATGACGTATTCCCCAATTCGTTCGGGTTTCAATAATCGTTCATCGATTAATCGTAATTTCAATACGACTAGCTGTATATTCGAGTATAATTCGTACTGTGAATCTTATATACTCGTATAAACACATTATAATTCATATATTCAGTATTGAATAACACGGTAAATAGTATATTCCGGCTAGGGTATACCTGAATTTGCCGGAATCGTTACACTCTGTGCGTCCGAGGCTGCGATCTGACCTGTGATCCTGTCAAATGTGGCGGTAGTGTTAGTTGAGAATTGATCAATGAGTCCATACAGACCCTCGAAAGAGTATTGGCTGTCGTATGACGAGCTTGGAGCCTGCCCCTGATGAAGATGGGCCTCCTCGCTGATGGTAGGTGCGGCGTCGATATTGTCTTGGGCGGTGATCCTCGTCTCTCAGGTACATCCTGAAGCATCATCTCTGCAGGGTCTTCGGGGTCACCTGGTTACATTTATCACATAATCTCCACACATCTGGGTTCTGACCGATTCGTTGAACCATTTGCATGCTTTGGCAATAGTCAAGGCTGAGAGCTATCAGATCTGGGCTTCGGGTCCCTTCTCTGTACACATTATGGGCCCCATAAAGGTTTTAAATCCAAGGGCCACCAAAATCAGGGTGTTTCCTCTGGCAGTTGCATTTGTCATGAAAGCTTGCAGAATAATAATGTAATGTTGCATGGTTCGTCATTCTTCATGCTGTACAATGCCGGAAAGATCCCTCAAGTTAACAACCCCCTCACTTTGACCTCGAGCCGTGGCAGTGTGACGGAGCAGACGGTGAATGTATCTCATGAGTGGGTCACGTAGTGCTGTGCCCTTTGAGACGCTTGCATTGTATTCTTCAGTACCATAACTCAGTTGTTCCCATGTTTCTAGACTTGTGTTTCCTGCTTCGGCTTCATCATCAGCATCTTCATCTGCAAATGTTGTTTTAGCATAAACCAGATTTCTGAGTCAGTTTCCTCGGTTGTGTAGATTCTCAGATCAATTCCCAGTTGGGTGACATAAGTTGTGTGCTATTCACCCCCACATCTAAATTTGATTGCTTCTTCATCCCACATGTCCAACTTCTTCTTCTTTAGTTGAAAGAAGCTAAGAACTCCTTTGTCAGTTCTGTTACTGCCTCTCCTGTCCAACCGAAAACCCGTTGCCATGGCCCTTTCACAAATGTCTTATACCGGTCCTACTGATTGACGATTGACTTGGCGCAATTGTGTTTCTGCAGGCGTAGAAGTTTGGTTCTGGGAATCGTCGGTTCAGGTAGGTTAGTCTGGCCTTAGCCTGTCTGTTCCTTGCAGTGCGTCCGTGAAAAACTAGAAATGCATGAACATCGTCCTCATACTCGGCCAACTGCAATTTTTACTCAAATTAGTCAAAATTCAACAAAAATTATCATCATGCTGGAACAGAGAGCAGAGCACGGCGGCATGCTTTCAAAAGCACAGTACCGTGCTGTTGCTGTTCATCAGTTCCTTTAAAATTTTGACTTTTGGTTGACCAAAAGGTGACCATGATTTGTGATGTTCAAAAGCACGGTTCGTGTTTTAATCTTAATTTCTACTTTATCCAGATTCGAACCTTCGTTTGTAACCGGTTATACCATTGGGGTTTTATTAGTTTGTTGGGTATTCATCGCAAGATCCTAAAACCCGAACGGTTCCTTTCAGTTAAACTTTAACAATCAATTATTCAACAATTTATTCATCATAAACTAATAGAATAACCCATATCATTTCGGGTTTAGACCCGATTTAATCAATTGGAGAGATTTTAGGGTTAAACTAAACCTAGAAGATGAATTTGAACAATATAATCGTTAAATTAAACATACCTTTGGTTCGAAATTCAAGATTTGATGAAGAAGAATTATTGAAATAGGGGTTGGTCGGCGGTTTGTTGTTCAGAAACGAAGTTGTTTTTAGGGTTATGGTTTGAAGAAGTTATTTTATTAATTAAAAACCATAACTGTACTGGATAAAAAAGCACGGCGCCATGCTTTTGGAAATACGGTACCGTGCTGCATAATGCAGACAGTTTCTTTGGTTTATTTGTCGAGCTGGTTCGTTTTTTAACTGATTTTCTTTGCGGGTTAGTTTAAGATAGTAAATAAAAGTCATAAATTTCATTAAAAAAACATAAAACATAAAGACATAATTAAACATAGTAGAAATGAAAAATACAAACATCCTAGATCTTAACACAAAACACTAGCGGAAGCAACTTCATCATAAAACAAAGTCGGGACTTCAATGACCACCATTCCCAAACAGGCCTTGAATGTGAGGTGGAGCTCGTTTCACTTCCAAGAGCTCGGAAACATTTTTTGTCGAGTTTTACGATTTCTCGGTTGAGAAAGTTGAGCTTGGAAGCTACATCCTTGTGGTGGCCATCCACCACATGGAAGTTCTCGAATCGAAGTAGTTCGACTTTGTTGATTAGCTCAATTACGCGAGCTTCAATTTGATGTTGCTTTAGACTTGGCTCTCATAATACATTGTAGCCTCATGATCTCTTCCTCAAGGTTTGAAGAAGATTCATGTTGCTTGCCTTCCTCACTGGCCACCATTCCACTTTCTTGCTTTCCATTTCAGTAATGTTGAGTTTGGTGTAAATGGAATATGAGTTTTTGCATGCATTATATAGAGGACTGTGAAGTCGAACACGGCCCCGTGTTTTTGGAAGCACGGCCCCATGCTGTTAGGGGAATTAAATGTTTATCAGTCAGAGAATTGTACGGAGTCAGCGCGTATCATGCTGAAGATTCTAGGGTGATCACGGCCTCGTGCTTTTAGAAGCACGACCCGTGCTTTTTCTTATTATGGTTTTCTTTTTATTTTTCAGCAAAACGTGAGAGTTTGAATTTCTAGAATGATGTTTAATATATTATTTTAAGAGCTTAGTAATCCTAAAAATTACTTTTCATTAAAAATCCTAACACAAATACATGATAAGCCCGGGTTTTCCTAAAACTAAGAAAATATTCGAGATAAGGCCCGAAATTCCTAAAACAATGTGCGTAATGCACTTGTTTACACATGAAAACAGAAATTTAAGTTTCCTAGATTTCCCCGAAAGGTTCTCCTCCTCCGAATGGCCCTGGTGGTTTGAAAGTACGTGAAACCGATAACTTGAAACTGGAGTTGTTCGTTAATGTCTCGAAGTTCCATTTTCCTGTTTTCCACTGATTCGGTGAGTTGAACAAGGTGCATCTCAGCAAGAAGATTCATTTCGGTGAGTTCTTTGATGAGTTCTTGAAGTTTCAAGAGAAGCTCAGTTTTGGAAACATGGCGGGCATCGTTTCTTGGTTGTCGAGGAACAAGAATTGCTTCACTCATTTCAGTACGCATGTTGAATTGCTTCACTAAGTACGGCCCCAGTGCTTTTGGAAGCACGGCCCGTGTTTTAACCCTGATAATTCTGTTACACCAGTCACACTGAGATTTTTGCAGCGAACCGCAATTTTTGGCACGGGACCGTGCTTTCTTAAGCATTGCCCCCGTGTTTTTGTTTTTTTGTTGTTTTTATAAATATTCACAAGGCCTAGTTTGTGAAGGTCTTGGTCAGACCTTGTCTCCTTAATTTTCTATTTAGGTAGTTGGAGAGTCACTTCCTCAGAAACTTCTTCAATTGTCCATCGATATATGGTTTTAATCGATGTCCATTGACTTTAAACTTTTGGCTGTTTGAATTTGAAATCTCGACTGTCCCATAGTCAAAGACTGACTCAACTATGTATGGGCTCTGTCCATCGTGATTTCATTTTTCCTGGAAAAAGACGTAAATGTGTGTTGTATAGCAGTACACGATCGCCAACTTGAAATTTCTTGTTTCCTTTTAAATGTGCGTCGTGTAGGCGTTTAGTCTTTTCTTTGTAAGAGCAAGAATTTTCATAGGCCAATGTTCTTAATTCTTTGAGTTCGTGAATTGATCTTCCGGTTTTTACCGGCGGACATTAGATCGAAGTTCACTGCTATGAGAGCCCTGTAGGCTTTGTGTTTTAATTCTACTGGTAGATGACATGCTTTCCCATAAACAAGTTTGAAGGGTGTTGTTCCTATGGGGGTTTTGCAGGCCGTCCTGAGGGCCCACAAAGCGTCATGTAACTTTTCTGCCAATTTTTGCGATTCATCCCTATAGTTCTTTCTAAGATCCTTTTAATTCCTCGATTTGAGACCTGTACTTGCCCACTGGTCTGAGGGTGATATGGTGTCGCCAATCGGTGGTGAACTCCGTATCGTGCTAAGACCTTTTCCAATAAGGCGTTACAGAAGTGAGTACCCTGTCACAAACAAGGGCTTTTGGAGTACCGAATCGTGATAATAACTCTTTCAAAAATCGTACAACTACTCGAGCATCATTGGTGGGAAGAGCTTGTGCTTCTACCCATTTAGATACGTAACTCGCTGCTACGAGGATGTACTTGTTCCCAAGGGAGTTAGGAAATGGGCCCATAAAATTTGAATTTGAATCCCTTTCTGAGCCATCTCATTCTAGGCTGAGATGTTTCCGGCTCTCTGACAAGCATCGCATGCTTGGATCAAAGCATGTGTATCTTTGTATATGGTGGGCCAGAAGAATCCTGCATCAAACATTTTTCTGACCGTAGTGGCAGTACCGTGGTGTCCACCAGTAGGTCCTTCATGCCAGTGTTTGAGAATATCTAAGGCTTCCTTTCCTGATACACACCTATGAATAACCTGGTCGGCACCTATCCTAGACAAGTACGGATCTTCCCAGAAGTAGAATTTAAGGTCGGAAAAGAATTTCCTCCGTTGTTGATGAGAGTAAGTCCTTTTCTTAGGATTCTACAAGCTAAATAGTTTGCGAAGTCGGCAAACCAAGGACTTTCGACTTTTTTCTGTATGACTGCCTGGATATGCATGAGAACTTCATGTGGAAAATTATCATTGATGATTTCCTCGTGATATACCTTTGAAGCTGGGCATTCTAAGCATGAGAGATGGTCTGCGGCTACATTCTCTTCTCCTCTCTTGTCCTTGACTTCTATGTCGAATTCTTGAAGTAGTAGGATCCATCGAATAAGTCTAGGTTTGGCATCTTGCTTGTTGAAGAGGTAACGTATGGCGGCATGGTCGGTGTAAACTATGGTTTTGGAAAGGACGAGGTATGATCTAAATTTCTCAAAGGCAAAAACTACTACTAGTAACTCTTTTTCTGTTGTGGTATAATTTTCTTGTGCATCGTTAAGAGTTTTACTAGCAGAGTAAATTGAGTGAAAGTGTTTTTCCTTGCGTTTTCCGAGTATGGCTCCAACTGCAAAGTCACTTGCATCGCACATGATTTCGAATGGAAGGGTCCAATCGGGTGTAGTCATGATTGGTGCGTTGACAAGTTTGTCTTTCAATATGTTGAACGATTCAACACATTCTTCAGATAAAACGAAGGGCGCGTCGGTAGAATCCTGCGTGACTTAGAAAACTTCTAATGGCTCTGACTGAAGTTGGTGGTGGAAGTTTGGATATGGTTTCTATTTTGGCCCTATTAACTTCTAGTCCTGCTTGGGATATCTTGTGACCTAGAACGATGCCTTCTTTGACCATAAAGTGGCATTTTTCCCAGTTGAATACTAAATTCACTTCTTCACACCTAGTCAACATTTTGTCGAGGTTTTTCAAGCAATGATAGAAAGTGTCTCCAAAGACTAAGAAGTCGTCCATGAATACTTCCATAGAGTGTTCGATCATTTCGTGAAAGATAGCCACCATGAATCGCTGGAAGGTGGCTGGAGCATTACATAGTCCAAATGGCATTCTTCAGTAGGCAAATGTTCCATTCGGACATGTAAAGTTGGTTTTCTCATGATCTTTAGGAGCAATGGGAATCTGAAAGTTTCCGGAGAATCCATCAAGAAAACGGTAGGACATTTTTCCAGATAATCGTTCAAGCATTTGGTCGATAAAAGAAAGTGGAAAATGATATTTTCTTGTGGCATCATTAAGCTTCCGGTAGTCAATGCAAACTCTCTAGCCTGTGTTGGTTCTCATCGGTATTAGCTCGTCTTTCTCGTTCATTACAACTGTCATTCCTCCCTTCTTTGGTACTACTTGAATTGGACTGACCCAAGGTGAATCTGAAATTGGGTTGATCAATCCGGCATCAAGGAGTTTAATTACTTCCTTCTTCACCACATCTTGCATGTTGGGATTACGACGTCTTTGATGTTAGACCACGGGTTTGTATTATTCTTCCATGAGAATTTTATGAGTACAAAACGAAGGACTGATGCCCTTGATCCATGATCTTCCATGCGATGGCCTTCTTATGGCTTTTGAGAACCTTAAGAAGTTCGTCTTTCTCTTCTTTAGAAAGGTGAGATGAAATAATTACTGGAAGTTGAGAGTCTTTTTCTAGAAAGGAGTATTCGAGATGGTTTGAAAGTTCTTTTAACTCTAAGGCTGGTGGTTCTTCGATTGATGATTTTTATTTTTCATTAAATTCGGTGATTTCATGTCACACCCTCAAAATTCACTAATGGGGTTTACCGTCACAGGGTGTGAACTAACAGGATCGGATTCATTAGTTATAATCAAACCATAAAAACGTTTACGAGTAATTAAATGCGGAAGCGTAAAACCATAGAAACCAATGTTGCGTCACGCAAGACGACTTAAAACCCAATGATAACAGTTTAAAATAAGTTTGCATAATTAAAAGTGTTTCAAGCAATGCATGATCCTAAACCGCGCGCCCGCCTTGGCTACCTGAGAATAACATACTAAAAGTGTCAACACGGGGTTGGTGAGTTCACAAGTTTATATAAAATAAGGCGTTTAGCGTTTGCGTTCAGCGTTCAGCGTTTTGCGTTAAGCGTTTTGCGTTCAGCGTTTTGCGTTAAGCGTTTTGCGTTACCAGATAGTGTTATGTCAATTATATATCTATAGGTAGCTAGCCTATAAAACAAGTATTACTAAGTGTTCGACACCGAAGCTGACTGTTTATCATTTGCCTTGCCACCAGGTCTATCCCGACCATTGGTATGTGTTTAGCCAAGATTACACCCACTCGACCTCCAGTCGAGTTTAGCGTTGGGTGGGGTTTGTCAAACCCAGTAGTACTACTCAACAATGACTCGCTATTATCCAATATTAAACTGTTCGATGTGAATGAAGGACTTTAGTTATTGCGTTTGCCACTTAGTCTTTACAAGTGATATATAATCTATATTAACAAAATTTTAAATGCGTTTTCGGAGTATGTTATCTCCCCCAAGTGAAAAGCATTTGAAAACTGTTTAAAAGGGGTAAGTGAACTCACTGTTTGCGAAGTATTCCCAAAAATAAATCACCAAGTGTTGCGTGTCGCAGAAAACTCTCTCTAGCGTTCTAAAACAACAAAGAGATTTTCTAAGTATCGGAACTAATATCGAGTCTCTAGACCCGGCACATAATTCCTAAGCACAAGATACGTTTCGTGTTTGTTTGTGAATCGTGTGTGACTTAACAAGTACATTTGTGATACAATACGTGCGTGAGCAATTATTTACGTGTCATGTATTAAAAATGTACATCACTAGCAATTACTCCCCGTAAGGGCAATTTGGTCACACATAACAATTAACTAGCAATTATTCCCCATAGGGGCAATTTGGTCAAAACATAGCAATCAACTAGCAATTATCGTGTTTCATGCATTTTCTCAAAATTCAGCATCTAGTTTCACCGAGACAGAAATTCTACTTGAAAGATTGTACTATTCCACCGATCATAGCATCACAATTAATTTACCAAAAATCATCACAAAAGCATATATGTCCTAGGTTTCCAGAACATATTTTATTATATTTTTATTCCACATAGGTTTCTCACAATAATCAAATCATTACAGCAAACTCATAAAAGTCAAATTCATGCGCAACAGAATTTTATTTGAAATTCCCGTTAAACAAAAAATCCAATAAATGCAAGACCACTTGGGTTAGGTTCCTAACTCAATAAGTCAACTTCCAGAAGTGGAACCAACCCAATTGGTCTCGTAGTTCATGAGATATAACATTTACAAAACAACCCAACAGCAGGTCTAACAACTCAGCTTTGCACAACGTTTTTTGTAAAATCATAAAGGTTAACTTTTACACGTCCAAAAATTGTAAATTTACATTCTTTAGAAACTAGACTCAACCTAGTTTACTGTAATATCAATTATCTCAATCAATTTTTACTTTTACACCACGTTACAGTCAATCAAACATCAACAACACAATCTGTCCAGAAACTGTTTGCATCCAAACTCAACAAATTAACTATCTATGGACCACAAATCATTCATATAACATTCTAGACACCATAACTACTATCCATGCATATCAATTACACCATACATACATAGTTAGGGTTTTTTTGATCTCAAACTCAAAGACACAACAATTAACATGCAATAATATCAAAACTAGCTATCAAATCATCATCAATACACCATCAAATCAACAACAATCATATGAACACCATACATAGGAAAAATCGGACCTAGGGTTTGTAATTTATACCTTCAAAACACCAATACAAGTAAGAGGAAGGTAGGAGATGGCTAGAAACGGATGTAGGATGCTTCAATTGTGAAAAACCAAGATCAAAACCAAGTGATATGTGTGTGTATGTGAGCCGATTGTGAGGAGAGGGGGAGCAGGAGCTGCCGTCGGTTTTTGTGAGAGAAAGGAAGAGGAGTTTAGGGTTTTATAATATTATTAATAATAATCAAGTTACATCTAGGTCCCTCCACTTCCAAATGTTACTTTTCTAGCTTAATTAACTTAGTTTGCACATTGAGTTAACGTTATATAACATGTTATCACATAACACATAAGTCTAACACATAATTATCACATAATTATTGTTTTGACATTTTTCGTTTATTCACCAATTGTTTGCGTCAACTCGTTTGCGTTTCGGTGCAATTCCCGAAAGACTACACATGTAGTAAGTGTCAAGCGTCATTTAAACCCTAGTTTAAATGTAATGAGGTGTGCGTTATAGATTCAGTGATCTAAAGTTTGGATTGACGGAGTTAACCTGAAATCGACGATTGTCACATTTCACATATTACTTATGATACTTCCTGATAGACATTTTTGATAATTTCGTTTTCTAAAATGGGTATGTTGAGTGTTTTGTCTAAGACTTGTGTTTCTATTGGTTTATCGACGGAGGAATATCGCATATAGCAACTCACGATGGAATCTATGATGTCGACACATTATATGTGTCATCGTGATGTTGCGGATATTTCATAGATTTTCCTATGTCAAAAGTGATTGCCTCGTCATTGACACTGAGAGTGAGTTTGCCGGTGCAAACGTCAATAATAGCCTTTGCAATGGCTAAGAAGGGTCTTCCTAAAATTAGAGGTACACTTTTGTCTTCCTCCATGTCTAGAATTACAAAATCTACTGGGAAAACAACCTTGTCAATTTTGACAAGCATGTTTTAATGAATGCCCCGAGGATATTTAACAGATCCGTCAGCTAATTGAATGCTCATGCGGGTGGGATTTGGTTCTCCTATCCCTAGTTTTGTAAAGACCGCATAAGGCATTAAATTAATACTAGCTCCTAGGTCAGCCAGGGCATTACTAACAAACAAATTTCCTATAAGACAAGGGATAGTAAAGCTCACTAGATCGGTCATTTTTGGTGGCAGCTTGTTTTGGAGGACTGCTGAACATTCTTCACTCAGAGTGACATGCGAGAGCTCCTCCAGCTTCCTTTTGTTGGTAAGCACTTCTTTGAGAAACTTTGCATATGGCGGCATTTGAGCTATGGCTTCAATAAAAGGGATGTTCATATGGAGTTGTTTGAAGAGTTCAAGAAATTTCCCATACTGGGCTTCCAATCTTTCCTGCTTCAACCTTCCTGGGTATGGAATAAGTGGAACATAAGTTCGGACTAGCTCCTTGGGTTGTACGGTGCCCGTTGGGATCCGTCTTTCCCGTGTTTTATCAGTAGATTCCTTTTCCGTAACGGTTCTGAAGTTGGTGAGGCAACAGTGGTTGTACCGCTTCTGAGTGTAACAGCGTTAGCTGTTGTATTCGGGTTGGTGATTGTGTTGCTTGGAAGAGAGTCGGGTGGTCTTTCGGATAATTGTCGGGCAATCTATCTGATCTGAGTTTCTAGATTCTGTAATAATACTTGTTGACTTTTGAGGTCGGTTTCATGTTTTAATAATACTCCGCTTATATCAACAGCTCTTGAGTCGGCCTTCTTTTCTGCTTCATTTGTCTTGGTCATAATTTGGATTAACATTTCTTCGATTTTTGAGTAGCTCGGATTTTGATGGCTACAGGAACTTTGACCAAATTGAGGTTTTGGTTGGAAGGGTTGATCCATTGGTCTCTTTTCGAATCCGGGTAGGTTTTGAGTGTTACTTCCGTCTTTCCAGCTGAAATTCGGGTGGTTTCTCCATCCTGGATTGTAGTTATTGCTGAAAGCGTTGTTCTGTCGTGCGATGAAATCGACTTCTTCCGTAGCCATGATGACTTGTTTATAGTCACTTGTCTTATGATTCCCTCCCCAAGTGTCACAGCTAAGTCTGGTTTTTGATAGCTTGGCTTGAAGTTGTTCGACTTTTTTAGAAAGTGCTTCAAGCTGTGCTGTGACAAGAGTGTTGGAATCAACGTGGTGTATTCATTTATGGGTTGGTGCAGATCTTGGTGGGTTGTAAGTGAAACTCTTCTTTGCTTCTTTTTCCAGGACTTCAAATGCTTCGTTAGGTGATTTGGATCCCAGGTCTCCACCAACGATTTGGTCGATGGCCTGTTTGTTTTGACTGGATTGTGCGTCAAAGAAAGTTTGTACTTGTAACCATACGCTCAGTCCATGATGTGGGCATCTTCTCAGAAGACTTTTGTATCTCTCCCATGCTGCGTGTAACGACTCATCATCATCGGTCCGGAATCCGGTAATGCTGGCTCGGAATTTGGCTGTTTTATCAAGCGGAAAATATTTGAGGAGAAACTGTTCAACCATCTGGTCCCAAGTAGTGATGGAACCAGAGGAAAGAGATTCTATCCATTTTAGGGCTTGAACCCTTAGAGATAAAGGAAAGAGTTTGAGCTTGATTTGATCTTCTGAACAGTTTTTGATTTTAAAGGTTCCGCAGGTTCGTAGGAATTGAGATATATGAGAAAGAGGGTCTTCGTCGAGGAGACCATGATATTGAACTGAATTTTCCACCATATGAATGGTGATTGATTTGATTTCAAAATTTTAGGTGATTTCGGGTGAAGCCACTCCATTGTCGTAGCCTTCGAGAGTTGGCTTGGCATACTGGCTCATGTTCGGCTCATTGTTCTGGGCCGCCATTATTTCTTTTGTTTGATTTTCTCCTGATGTGGTGGCGTCTACTGACTCATCTTTGATTGTTTCGGCGGTTTCCGCAGTCCGTTTAAGTGCTCGTCGACGAAAAAGTCGTTCTGGTTCAGAAATTGGAGAAACAAGCTCAGGCTCAATTATCTCAACCAATTTTCACATTTACACCCCATTACAGTCAATCAAACATCAACAACACAATCAGTCCAGAAACTGTTTGCATCCAAACTCAACAATTTAACTATCTATGGACCACAAATCATTCATATAACATTCTAGACACCATAACTACTATCCATGCATATCAATTACACCATACATACATAGTTAGGGTTTTTTTGATCTCAAACTCAAAGACACAACAATTAACATGCAATAATATCAAAACTAGTTATCAAATCATCATCAATACACCATCAAATCAACAACAATCATATGAACACCATACATAGGAAAAATCGGACCTAGGGTTTTTAATTTATACCTTCAAAACACCAATACAAGTAAGAGGAAGGTAGGAGATGGCTAGAAACGGATGTAGGATGCTTCAATTGTGAAAAACCAAGATCAAAACCAAGTGATATGTGTGTGTATGTGAGCCGATTGTGAGGAGAGGGGGAGAAAGGGCTGCCGTCGGTTTTTGTGAGAGAAAGGAAGAGGAGTTTAGGGTTTTATAATATTATTAATAATAATCAAGTTACATCTAGGTCCCTCCACTTCCAAATGTTACTTTTCTAGCTTAATTAACTTAGTTTGCACATTGAGTTAACGTTATATAACATGTTATCACATAACACATAAGTCTAACACATAATTATCACATAATTATTGTTTTGACATTTTTCGTTTATTCACCAATTGTTTGCGTCAACTCGTTTGCGTTTCGGTGCAATTCCCGAAAGACTACACATGTAGTAAGTGTCAAGCGTCATTTAAACCCTAGTTTAAATGTAATGAGGTGTGCGTTATAGATTCAGTGATCTAAAGTTTGGATTGACGGAGTTAACGGAGTTAACCTGAAATCGACGATTGTCACATTTCACATATTACTTATGATACTTCCTGATAGACATTTTTGATAATTTCGTTTTCTAAAATGGGTATGTTGAGTGTTTTGTCTAAGACTTGTGTTTCTATTGGTTTATCGACGGAGGAATATCGCATATAGCAACTCACGATGGAATCTATGATGTCGACACATTATATGTGTCATCGTGATGTTGCGGATATTTCATAGATTTTCCTATGTCAAAAGTGATTGCCTCGTCATTGACACTGAGAGTGAGTTTGCCGGTGCAAACGTCAATAATAGCCTTTGCAATGGCTAAGAAGGGTCTTCCTAAAATTAGAGGTACACTTTTGTCTTCCTCCATGTCTAGAATTACAAAATCTACTGGGAAAACAACCTTGTCAATTTTGACAAGCATGTTTTAATGAATGCCCCGAGGATATTTAACAGATCCGTCAGCTAATTGAATGCTCATGCGGGTGGGATTTGGTTCTCCTATCCCTAGTTTTGTAAAGACCGCATAAGGCATTAAATTAATACTAGCTCCTAGGTCAGCCAGGGCATTACTAACAAACAAATTTCCTATAAGACAAGGGATAGTAAAGCTCACTAGATCGGTCATTTTTGGTGGTAGCTTGTTTTGGAGGACTGCTGAACATTCTTCACTCAGAGTGACATGCGAGAGCTCCTCCAGCTTCCTTTTGTTGGTAAGCACTTCTTTGAGAAACTTTGCATATGTCGGCATTTGAGCTATGGCTTCAATAAAAGGGATGTTCATATGGAGTTGTTTGAAGAGTTCTAGAAATTTCCCATACTGGGCTTCCAATCTTTCCTGCTTCAACCTTTCTGGGTATGGAATAAGTGGAACATAAGTTCGGACTAGCTCCTTGGGTTGTACGGTGCCCGTTGGGATCCGTCTTTCCCGTGTTTTATCAGTAGATTCCTTTTCCGTAACGGTTCTGAAGTTGGTGAGGCAACAGTGGTTGTACCGCTTCTGAGTGTAACAGCGTTAGCTGTTGTATTCGGGTTGGTGATTGTGTTGCTTGGAAGAGAGTCGGGTGGTCTTTCGGATAATTGTCGGGCAATCTATCTGATCTGAGTTTCTAGATTCTGTAATAATACTTGTTGACTTTTGAGGTCGGTTTCATGTTTTAATAATACTCCGCTTATATCAACAGCTCTTGAGTCGGCCTTCTTTTCTGCTTCATTTGTCTTGGTCATAATTTGGATTAACATTTCTTCGATTTTTTAGTAGCTCGGATTCTGATGGCTACTGGAACTTTGACCAAATTGAGGTTTTGGTTGGAAGGGTTGATCCATTGGTCTCTTTTCGAATCCGGGTAGGTTTTGAGTGTTACTTCCGTCTTTCCAGCTGAAATTCGGGTGGTTTCTCCATCCTGGATTGTAGTTATTGCTGAAAGCGTTGTTCTGTCGTGCGATGAAATCGACTTCTTCCGTAGCCATGATGACTTGTTTATAGTCACTTGTCTTATGATTCCCTCCCCAAGTGTCACAGCTAAGTCTGGTTTTTGATAGCTTGGCTTGAAGTTGTTCGACTTTTTTAGAAAGTGCTTCAAGCTGTGCTGTGACAAGAGTGTTGGAATCAACGTGGTGTATTCCTTTATGGGTTGGTGCAGATCTTGGTGGGTTGTAAGTGAAACTCTTCTTTGCTTCTTTTTCCAGGACTTCAAATGCTTCGTTAGGTGATTTGGATCCCAGGTCTCCACCAACGATTTGGTCGATGGCCTGTTTGTTTTGACTGGATTGTGCGTCAAAGAAAGTTTGTACTTGTAACCATACGCTCAGTCCATGATGTGGGCATCTTCTCAGAAGACTTTTGTATCTCTCCCATGCTGCGTGTAACGACTCATCATCATCGGTCCGGAATCCGGTAATGCTGGCTCGGAATTTGGCTGTTTTATCAAGCGGAAAATATTTGAGGAGAAACTGTTCAACCATCTGGTCCCAAGTAGTGATGGAACCAGAGGAAAGAGATTCTATCCATTTTAGGGCTTGAACCCTTAGAGATAAAGGAAAGAGTTTGAGCTTGATTTGATCTTCTGAACAGTTTTTGATTTTAAAGGTTCCGCAGGTTCGTAGGAATTGAGATATATGAGAAAGAGGGTCTTCGTCGAGGAGACCATGATATTGAACTGAATTTTCCACCATATGAATGGTGATTGATTTGATTTCAAAATTTTAGGTGATTTCGGGTGAAGCCACTCCATTGTCGTAGCCTTCGAGAGTTGGCTTGGCATACTGGCTCATGTTCGGCTCATTGTTCTGGGCCGCCATTATTTCTTTTGTTTGATTTTCTCCTGATGTGGTGGCGTCTACTGACTCATCTTTGATTGTTTCGGCGGTTTCCGCAGTCCGTTTAAGTGCTCGTCGACGAAAAAGTCGTTCTGGTTCAGAAATTGGAGAAACAAGCTCAGGCTCAATTATCTCAACCAATTTTCACATTTACACCCCATTACAGTCAATCAAACATCAACAACTCAATCTGTCCAGAAACTGTTTGCATCCAAACTCAACAATTTAACTATCTATGGACCACAAATCATTCATATAACATTCTAGACACCATAACTACTATCCATGCATATCAATTACACCATACATACATAGTTAGGGTTTTTTTGATCTCAAACTCAAAGACACAACAATTAACATGCAATAATATCAAAACTAGTTATCAAATCATCATCAATACACCATCAAATCAACAACAATCATATGAACACCATACATAGGAAAAATCGGACCTAGGGTTTGTAATTTATACCTTCAAAACACCAATACAAGTAAGAGGAAGGTAGGAGATGGCTAGAAACGGATGTAGGATGCTTCAATTGTGAAAAACCAAGATCAAAACCAAGTGATATGTGTGTGTATGTGAGCCGATTGTGAGGAGAGGGGGAGAAAGGGCTGCCGTCGGTTTTTGTGAGAGAAAGGAAGAGGAGTTTAGGGTTTTATAATATTATTAATAATAATCAAGTTACATCTAGGTCCCTCCACTTCCAAATGTTACTTTTCTAGCTTAATTAACTTAGTTTGCACATTGAGTTAACGTTATATAACATGTTATCACATAACACATAAGTCTAACACATAATTATCACATAATTATTGTTTTGACATTTTTCGTTTATTCACCAATTGTTTGCGTCAACTCGTTTGCGTTTCGGTGCAATTCCCGAAAGACTACACATGTAGTAAGTGTCAAGCGTCATTTAAACCCTAGTTTAAATGTAATGAGGTGTGCGTTATAGATTCAGTGATCTAAAGTTTGGATTGACGGAGTTAACGGAGTTAACCTGAAATCGACGATTGTCACATTTCACATATTACTTATGATACTTCCTGATAGACATTTTTGATAATTTCGTTTTCTAAAATGGGTATGTTGAGTGTTTTGTCTAAGACTTGTGTTTCTATTGGTTTATCGACGGAGGAATATCGCATATAGCAACTCACGATGGAATCTATGATGTCGACACATTATATGTGTCATCGTGATGTTGCGGATATTTCATAGATTTTCCTATGTCAAAAGTGATTGCCTCGTCATTGACACTGAGAGTGAGTTTGCCGGTGCAAACGTCAATAATAGCCTTTGCAATGGCTAAGAAGGGTCTTCCTAAAATTAGAGGTACACTTTTGTCTTCCTCCATGTCTAGAATTACAAAATCTACGGGGAAAACAACCTTGTCAATTTTGACAAGCATGTTTTAATGAATGCCCCGAGGATATTTAACAGATCCGTCAGCTAATTGAATGCTCATGCGGGTGGGATTTGGTTCTCCTATCCCTAGTTTTGTAAAGACCGCATAAGGCATTAAATTAATACTAGCTCCTAGGTCAGCCAGGGCATTACTAACAAACAAATTTCCTATAAGACAAGGGATAGTAAAGCTCACTAGATCGGTCATTTTTGGTGGCAGCTTGTTTTGGAGGACTGCTGAACATTCTTCACTCAGAGTGACATGCGAGAGCTCCTCCGGCTTCCTTTTGTTGGTAAGCACTTCTTTGAGAAACTTTGCATATGTCGGCATTTGAGCTATGGCTTCAATAAAAGGGATGTTCATATGGAGTTGTTTGAAGAGTTCTAGAAATTTCCCATACTGGGCTTCCAATCTTTCCTGCTTCAACCTTTCTGGGTATGGAATAAGTGGAACATAAGTTCGGACTAGCTCCTTGGGTTGTACGGTGCCCGTTGGGATCCGTCTTTCCCGTGTTTTATCAGTAGATTCCTTTTCCGTAACGGTTCTGAAGTTGGTGAGGCAACAGTGGTTGTACCGCTTCTGAGTGTAACAGCGTTAGCTGTTGTATTCGGGTTGGTGATTGTGTTGCTTGGAAGAGAGTCGGGTGGTCTTTCGGATAATTGTCGGGCAATCTATCTGATCTGAGTTTCTAGATTCTGTAATAATACTTGTTGACTTTTGAGGTCGGTTTCATGTTTTAATAATACTCCGCTTATATCAACAGCTCTTGAGTTGGCCTTCTTTTATGCTTCATTTGTCTTGGTCATAATTTGGATTAACATTTCTTCGATTTTTGAGTAGCTCGGATTCTGATGGCTACTGGAACTTTGACCAAATTGAGGTTTTGGTTGGAAGGGTTGATCCATTGGTCTCTTTTCGAATCCGGGTAGGTTTTGAGTGTTACTTCCGTCTTTCTAGCTGAAATTCGGGTGGTTTCTCCATCCTGGATTGTAGTTATTGCTGAAAGCGTTGTTCTGTCGTGCGATGAAATCAACTTCTTCCGTAGCCATGATGACTTGTTTATAGTCACTTGTCTTATGATTCCCTCCACAAGTGTCACAGCTAAGTCTGGTTTTTGATAGCTTGGCTTGAAGTTGTTCGACTTTTTTAGAAAGTGCTTCAAGCTGTGCTGTGACAAGAGTGTTGGAATCAACGTGGTGTATTCCTTTATGGGTTGGTGCAGATCTTGGTGGGTTGTAAGTGAAACTCTTCTTTGCTTCTTTTTCCAGGACTTCAAATGCTTCGTTAGGTGATTTGGATCCCAGGTCTCCACCAACGATTTGGTCGATGGCCTGTTTGTTTTGACTGGATTGTGCGTCAAAGAAAGTTTGTACATGTAACCATACGCTCAGTCCATGATGTGGGCATCTTCTCAGAAGACTTTTGTATCTCTCCCATGCTGCGTGTAACGACTCATCATCATCGGTCCGGAATCCGGTAATGCTGTCTCGGAATTTGGCTGTTTTATCAAGCGGAAAATATTTGAGGAGAAACTGTTCAACCATCTGGTCCCAAGTAGTGATGGAACCAGAGGAAAGAGATTCTATCCATTTTAGGGCTTGAACCCTTAGAGATAAAGGAAAGAGTTAGAGCTTGATTTGATCTTCTGAACAGTTTTTGATTTTAAAGGTTCCGCAGGTTCGTAGGAATTGAGATATATGAGAAAGAGGGTCTTCGTCGAGGAGACCATGATATTGAACTGAATTTTCCACCATATGAATGGTGATTGATTTGATTTCAAAATTTTAGGTGATTTCGGGTGAAGCCACTCCATTGTCGTAGCCTTCGAGAGTTGGCTTGGCATACTGGCTCATGTTCGGCTCATTGTTCTGGGCCGCCATTATTTCTTTTGTTTGATTTTCTCCTGATGTGGTGGCGTCTACTGACTCATCTTTGATTGTTTCGGCGGTTTCCGCAGTCCGTTTAAGTGCTCGTCGACGAAAAAGTCGTTCTGGTTCAGAAATTGGAGAAACAAGCTCAGGCTCAAAAGTAGAGGACATACATTTGACTAAATCAAAATTAAAACTAGAGTAACAGTTAGTTAAAGTTACGCTAAAGTTAGGCTAAGCTAAACTACGAGCAAGGCTAAGCAATTTTAAATTAGACTAAGGTCTAAGTTAGTTAAGCTAAAGTAAAGGTTAGGTAAATAAAGGTTAAAATTAGGCTAGCCGTAAAATTTTAGAGTTTAATAGTTAATAAAAATTTAAAATAAAAGTTAAGAAAATTTTTTACAGTTATAGACAATGACTAAATTCAAACATGGATCGTCTTAGAAACATACCGTGTCCCTGGCAACGGCTCCCAAAAACTTGATGTGCAGTGTGCGTTGCGGTTAAATATAAAAGAGATTGGATATTTAGCTTTTGCACAAGATCGTGTTTTAAATTTACAAAGATGATTTCTACAACGACTAAACACACACAAAATAGGCAAGTGTACCTATCGTATATGTAGAATATTATTGGTAAGAACCAAGTATCGATCCGTGGATACAAATGTTTCTAATAATGAATCGTCGTTTTACTTTTAATCGGAGGTTTTAATCATTTTGAGGTTAATTTTTGAACTTTTATAATATATAAATACTTAAATATAATATATAGGTGACCAAGACGAGAGATTCTAAACAAGTAATTCAATTATATGAAGGTTATCATTTAAGATCAAGAATCCACTCCATTTTATCATTGATAATTAATACGTAAACATGTAATAGAACTTGCCGTAATAATATATGATAGATAGCTCCTCATTTCTAAGAGAGCATCTATGACAAAAATGGGGTAGCATGCGCATTTTAAAGTCGACCCTTTCCTAATGTCATGCTACCTAGAGAATGTCAATTTAAGTTGGCAAGTAGTTTCATAAAGTATAAAGATTAGGATTGACTCCGATTTCTCAAATACCAATTCTAACAACTTCGGGTGGTTGTAATTTAGTCACACAACCTCCCCTTGGTTGATTTAAGTAGGTTATACTTACACATTCCATTAACATATGATTTCTTTAACTAGCATGATATCCTAAGCATAGCCATTTTTGGATTACCAAGACTTAGAGAAATAGACCATAACTTATATCTCATCATTTCTAAATACAATATAAGGATCCATGTTTCGATAATTTATCAAAGTGTTTCTATCTTTCAAGAACATGAATCGATCATGAATGATTGCCAATAGAATAGTCAATCACCAACTTTGAATTGTTGATTTAAGATGGTGAAACATTTCTCATCAAAAGATAATTGTAAAATAACCATGTACTTTACTAGATTAAACCACATGTTTTATATAATTATCAAGTAAAACAAAGCTTCTTCATAGATTTAGATGGTAAATGGAGTTTAGCTCATAATGAGCATAGTTATTAACA
The DNA here is from genome assembly GCF_021521415.1 of Bidens hawaiensis. Lineage (NCBI taxonomy): Eukaryota > Viridiplantae > Streptophyta > Magnoliopsida > Asterales > Asteraceae > Bidens > Bidens hawaiensis. The sequence goes on from NW_027498064.1 coordinate 20,554, forward strand.
TTAGAATGGACGATGATAACAAACACATGATTAAACTAGAACAATCTAACCAAATGTGGATGAATATTCCTTCTTAATGATGATGATGGATGATGATGATGGTTGATGATGATGATCTCCAAGCCTTCATACTCTTCACTAGATCTTCAATATGAGTGTTAGTGGGTGTTTTTATAAGTGAAAACCTGATAGAACTCTCTTCAAGGCACACCAAATGTGTGAAACATGAGCCACTATTTATAGGTAATCTGGAGTGAGAAGCACGGCCCCATGCTTACGTGGGCACGCCCCCGTGTTTTATTATGACATGTGCCAGATTTGTTTCGTCTTTTCTTGTAGACGACCACGACCCCGTGGGCAAGGGGCACGACCCCGTGCTTTTGTTCCCAGGTTTTGTCTTTTCTTGTAGACTTTTTTGTCTTTTCTAGTGTTCAGAAGCATAGGGGGCGTGTCTCTGGAGGCATGGGGCGTGTTTCTTTGTTTTTCTTGTGTTTTCTTCTGTTTTTTCATCTTTTCGCTTGTTTCTTCGTTTGGGGCTTTGTTTCACCTGAAATTACATTTTATTATGATAAGTAGATTTATGTACTATGTTATTTGATAGAAATTGTAGTTTTTAGAGATTATTTTATGCTTAAAAGATGTATATTTTTATGTACATCAACTCCCTTGTAGGTAAACCAATCACATGCTTACCCTTCACAAGTTTTTTCATGTTCTTTAAGTTGACATTACAAAGCTTTCTATGCCACAATTTGGTTTTATTTTCAGTGGCTTTTGATACAAAGCATGTACCACCCCTTGAAACAGCATCTTTCATATTCAGTTCCTACAAATTGCCATTCCTTGGGGCCATCATCATAATCATTTCTGGAGGGATTACAAAATTAGGTTTGAGAATAAAACAGTAAGAATCATCAAACCCAACTTTATAACCTTTATCACACATTTGTGAGATGCTCAAAAGGTTATACTATAATCCTTCCAAATAAAAGACATTATCAAATTTGACATTTCCATTAGTCAAGATCCCTCTTCCAACAAATTTTCCACCATTTTCATCACTTCCAAAAGCTACTGGTCCCTCAAATTTCTCTTCAAAATTAACAAGTGACCTTTTATCATAAGTCATATGCCTGGAACACCCACTATCCATGTACCATACTTCATTCAGTGGAGTGGACTATTCTTGCACAAATCAAAGAGATTGATTAGTTGGGTGATGAAATACAAGCTGATCACCTTGCAAGTCATCAGTTTCAATAACAATTGTTGCATTGGATGTGAGAGGAATAGGCTTAGGATCTTCATAAATAAGTTCACAATCATCATATTCATCTGATTCATAGCTGCTGTTTGTTGGGCTTTTCGCATAAGGAATTATGCTTTGCATTCTTGCACCACATAATCCTTTTCACTAGAAAAATCTCTCACATAAAATTTCTTTGACTCTTTAACTTCACCCCATGGTTTCCAAAGAAATCCATGAGGTTCAAACCCATTTTTCATTAGAAACTTTTCATCACCATTCAATTCTTTTGGTTTCTTTCTTGAGAAAACATCCTTTTTCCCTTTCTTTCCATTGTTTGGTGATTTTTTAGAATCATCAGATTTAGCTGATCTTGAGTCTTGATTGGGAACAATTCTCAATGGCTGTGTGTTTCTTTTCACAGCTGCTTCAGATTTGATAAGAGGGCTGTTTCTTTTGAATTGATCAATCACATTCTTCTTTGGTTTCTCTTCAGCCTTCCCATTTTTCTTCACACTGTTAACAACCTTTTGCTCAACCTTGTTCACTGTCTCCTTTTCACACACCTTTAATTTTCCCAAATATTCATCATATTTCTATTTGTAGAATCCGAAGTATTGTCCAAATTTTGTTTCATTGGGAACATGAAATGGTTTGAAAGTGAATCTCTCATGACAAGAATCAGTATGGTGACCATATTCATCACACTTTTTACACCACACATTTCCTTTGAAACTTTCATGAGCATTTCCCTTTTTCAATCTCTTACTTGGTCTAGGTGGTTCAATCCTAAGTGTTTTCTGAGTTTTGAAGCCATCAAAATCAATTGAGAAAGGCACAAACTCTTCAATTTTGATATCCTTTCTTTCAATCTTTTTTTCACAAATATTATTTTATTTAAGTTCATAGGCTCTTCATCCAAGTTTCCCTCATGTCTTGACTGTCTTCTTTCATATTCTTCTATATTTTCAACTTCACCAATGTCAAATAACTCTTGACTTGAGAAAACATGGTATATTGGAATAAATTGATCATATTCAAATTTTTCTTTAGGCTTCTTCTTGTTATTGATCTTAATCTTTCTCAGAATTTCTTTGCTAGGTGGCTTCACAGAATTGTAAGTCACCTTTGTTCTTGTAGAGCCTTCACATATGTCAAACGACATATGTTCCTTCTCATTCTTTCATGATTTTTGATCATCTTAGGGGTCATTTTGGGCAGATCAGGGAGTTTGTCAATTGAGTCAGGTTTCTTTAGCCTTATGTTTCTTTCTGAAGCTTGGATTTCTTCATTTGAAAAATGATCACTAGAGTCAATTAAATCATCCTTGTTCAGATCATCTTCATTGAAGTCATCTTCAAAAACTTGCACACTAATTGACTTGTCATCTTCCTCATCTTCTTTCAAAACAAACTCCCCATGTTCATCAACATTAACCTTGTCATAATGCTCAATGAAGTCTTCTTTATCTTTGAACACATCTCTGAACTGATTGAGATAAGCCTCCCTTTTCTCCTTATCAACTTTAAGAGAATAGTTGTTGTTAAAAGGTGGAGAAACAACTTTGTATTTGTCTTCTTCTTTAATCTTGGTCAAAATACCACATATGTTTCCAGTAGATACTAGATTCTTCAGAAACACATTTTCAACTTGTAATGTGGTATTTTTCACCTTTTCTTGAACTACCATTTTGTTTAGTCCTTCAATTCAGTCATATACCTTGACTGAGTTCTGTAACTGGTCATACAATCTTCTTTAAGGATTTTGATCTAACCTTCATAAGTTTCATAACTTGCTTGATACGCATTTATCATGCTTTGTTTTCTAAAGAATTCACTCTCCAACTTTCCTACTTTCACATTCAAGGCATCAATTGTTTCATGTAATTCAAGTGTGGAGTTTGAATGTACCTAAGAAGAAGAAATCCAGCTTCATTTTCAACTTTTGCCATGAATGCAACATTGGCCTTGGTTATGTCTTCTCCATGATCACTCCAATCAAAACCACCTTCTTGTTGAGCAGCAAGTACTACATTTCCTTGGTTTCTTGGCTGGTTTTGGTTGTTTCTGTTGGTGTTATTGGGAGCATTTGGAGGGTTTTGGTTTTTGTTTCCACTACAACAAAAAGGGCTTTTTAGTACGCACAAAAGCGTCCTAAAATGTTATTTTAGAGGACCTTTCATTTAATAGGACCAACGAGAAAAGCGTTTCATGTAAAGGGGTCTTAATAAGTCTCGGAACTCAAAAAGCGTCCTGATATCCCAAATAAGATTATGAAACCAATTTTATGGTCGCATAAAATATCCATTAATAACCCAAAAAGCGTCTCAATAAAAACATATTAGGACACTTTTATAATGTTTTAACATGTGCTTACCTACCTTTAATATTTTGATACACATACAAGCGTCCTTAAAAATTAATTTATAGGACCCTTATGATGGAACATTATAGTACCAAGAAAAGGGTCCTAATATCCCAAACAATATTATGAAACTAAATTTTATGGTCGTATAATATGTCTATGAATAACTTAAACAACGTCCTAAAAAACATATTATGACACTTCCTAACAAATCATATTATACAACCCTTTTTTAAACGTCCACACACCCAATTTTACGATACATTTATGGGCATCAAAATATTAAAAGATATAAAACTCAATTATAATAAATAAGCTTGTTCATAACGAAACACTAAACATAAATAAGTTATAACATTATCAAAACATAAACTCTTGTAACATTCAACAAAAAAAATTAAAAGCAATAAAAGAAACAAGCACCATAAAAGAGTCATCATGCGTCCTCAATTCTCACGGCACTACCTACAAATAAACCATCCATGTATAAGCATTAAGTTCCATGTTATTAAAATTATTCGTATCACAAGTTTAATAAATACATACCAAGATGAATGGACAAGGCCATGCGATGGATACACCAATACAATCTTGAATTGTGGAAAATAACCCATATGGTCTCACCAACTTTTCATCTATTTTTATTGGTACTTGAACATTTACCTCCCACCATTTTGGTCCAATCTCTATACCACCAACTAGCTCATTTGGGTCCAAGCTCTCCACCCATCCTCTTGCTACAGGCTCAGTAGGGTTTGGAATGCTTTTGAGGAAAACTTCATCTCTGACCAAGATTTTAGTTTTCAAAAAACATATATTAAACTCGAATCATTATAGTGCAAAACTCATTTTACAAAAAAGAAGGTTTTAAACTAGCAGGCTAACATTTTATGGAAAAAATAATCTGAAAAAAAACATCAATAGACATTGTTGTTTTCTAGTATAGCCCAATGTAACCGTTATTTCACCAACTTACAATCAATTTTTGGATGAGTCTACAAGCTAAAGATTTACCTATATTTCGCAGATATCCTAAGTCTAACAAAGTATCCAAATTACATACTAATCCTCTTTTTGACCATGTACTTTGTGCAAAATATAGTGACGCACCTATTGTTTATAACATATTTTTGATGAAGTATAAAAGATAACTTAAAAAATGTGGAACACTAAAGATATATATAGAAAAATACCCGTAAACTTGGAGGTCCACTGGTTACAATGGGGGAAGATGACGATGTAACAGGTGGAACACTAGAATCATCCTTCGATCCTTGCATCTAGGACATGGGCTTCTAACTGGACCACGATACTAGCAAGTTCTTCAAATTTAGACTTCAGTTTGATGTTTTCTCTATGACATGCTGAACGACTTGGTATTACACCCCAAACATCAGAAGCACAGACACCTAGACCTTACATGACTGCATCACCATTTCGATCTTTACCCATTACTTTAAAATAAGATATATATTTTAACACCATCAAGAACGCATAGAAAAGATATGTATATGAATATATAAGCATATAATTACAATTGCATTTGCAGCTGCCTCGTTTTTTGTAGTTCCATGTTTGGAGAAGCATGAACAAAACATTTCCAATTGACTTGGATCTTGTTCCATAGATTTCTGTTTGAACAATAATAAAATGAGTATTAACAACGAATACCGACATGCTACATTAACAATTGCACCATCTTATACAATCACCTTTAGCTCTTCACGGATTCGAGCATAACTTTTTTTACCCGTTACTTGCACCATCTTCTTTTTTGCCCGATTCGCCTTGTTTTTTCACTTACCGTCTTTAATAGGAAAGTGAAATATTAGAATGGAAAATAAACTAATGTTATTTGAAGTGAAAGGCTATTTCATACCTTAGACTTTTCTTAATAATGTTTATACTCTTTATTAAGTTATATACATTATAATTACAACAAACTACCACAAATCACAAATATTAAAACAAGGAACTTACTTCATAGTCAAGGTTTCTAAAACTAACTACTTTGAAATTAGAAGTTTGAAAATTAAAAGAAAATTAACTAACCATAGAAGACAAAATATTATTTCTATGAATGTGATAGCCTGGCAGAACACAACAACGATTTATGGGTTCTTTGGTCTTTCACATTTCTCCATTTTGCTCGCTTCAGGATCCTTTCGTTGGTCGCTCGCCCTCACTATTTTTGTCACATCTACTACACAAAATTCTAAGAATATTTCATCCTATAAGAATAGGATTTCAACCGGACACTTCTATCCTTATAACAACTTGTGCGACTTGCAGGACACTGTCCCCCTGTTGAGTCCTTCGGTCATATCCGTTGTGTGATGCCAACACCAAACTCTCACTTGCAATGCAAAACGTAAGTCAATATGATTGCATACAGTTTGATAAAAACAAAGAATTTTATTTGAAATCAAGCCTTATAAACACATTAATTTCCGTTTAATTAGAATACCTACAAGATTTTAATAAAACTCCAAACCGCAATTAATTTCCGTTTAATTAGAAAATTATGACAACACTAAATTCACAGCACTATGATAACAATAACTTACAGTTAAAGGGCATAAACAAAAATTTCCAAGCATCAAAAAAAAAAAAATCTAAACTAAATAAGCCACATACATGTCGTAACTGAAACCAAATACATGTTAATTTCTCATGACTAAAGTAATTTATTCTATATAATAGTGAACCAAACTTCCATATTAACAAATCATAACAGTCAGTATGAACATAATGCGATATATATAACACTAATCAATTTTATAGACATGAACTTAACCAACTGTAAATCCTAAGGAAATATGCTCAACAATATTACCTTTGTTCAGAAATTCCTAAATAATTATAACACTACCGATCCTTGAAGCATTTCATCAAACAGTTGGTGTGCATCTTCTAACCTGTTTAAACTCGAAAAAACGAGTCTGTTAGAACATAGCATTAAGAAAGTCAAGGGAAAACAAAACACCAATGGAATTCGTAACAGGTGTACCAAAAAAAGGGTTCGATTTGGTATCATAAACAAGTGTTTAAACCCTTTCGTGGTGGTGATTTGTCAGCAATAGCGCTGGTGATTCACGTCGTCTGGTGGTATGATGGTGGTTCAAGGTGGGTCTTTAGAGATAAAAGAATAGGGCAAAAAGCGGGTGAAACATGGAGTAGATGGGTGTGAGCGGTAGAATAGAGTTTAGGAGTGAGTGAAGGAGGGAAATTGGAATTTGGATTTCGATATGGATTTGAGCCTTGTTTTAGAATAGGAGGGAAAATGCCATAAGGAAATAAGAAAATTACATATATTAAAAAATCATAATTTCTAGTTAGGAGTTTTAAATATATTGAAATAGTGTATTGTAAGTATATATATATATATACATACATATATATATAGGGGATGGATCTTGCGAGATGTAATCTTGCAGCGAGAAGTGCGAGAAGTTAATCACAACCATTGATGAAAAAGATCAATGGTGGATTTAACAAGATGGCATATTAGTAAATAAAAAAGGACTTGTTAGTAGTTTATAATGGCTGGAGAGGGCAAACTAGTAATTTCTGTGTAGCTGTTAAAAAGGAACTGGTTTTAGAATCCCTTATTTCACTCTCAGAGTTATACACAATTATAGAGGCGCCAACTATTCCATCCAATTTCAACTAATCTAATCCCTTCCATTAGACGACGACGACACAAAAACCGTTGAAAAGAATCATCTTATATATCCTAATTATTTATAACAACCAGTACAACACTGATCTAGCCCAAAACTCCTCTTTTGTATCAAATCGAGATACACAATCGACACAATTAAATCTTTTGATTACAATCGTCTGAGTATAAGAAGCATCCGCCGGTAGTCAATTGTTTGCCCATTGTTGTTGAAGACACATTAGTGGTTTATCGGTTCCTGAGCTACTCAAAGTGTCGACGGTATGTTCATCGATTGTTGGTGTAGGATTTGTGCAGTGTGTGTTTTTATGTGGTTAGATGTAGCGTATGTGAATGATAATGATGTGTGCCATTAACAAAATAAGATGGATGATGATGTATGTTGTGTTAACGTCGATAGTTTTAGGGTTTGAAATATGTTTGGTTATTTGTGTGATATGTCAACTCTAATTTGACAACTATTGTACCTACATAAGAGGGTGATAATTACATCTACAGTGAGTGGTGAAGTTAGTTGTTGTTAGCAATTGAAGCTGTTGTTAGGTGTTTGTGTCTAGTGTGTTGTGTGTATGTGTTATATGGTGTTGTGGCGATGGGTGAACGATGTTTTTATGTTTGTGGTGTTGCGTAGTTGGGTGTTTTGTAAGGATTGTGTAGTTGCAATATAGTGGTGGTCAGTCAAGGTAGTCAAAAGTTGTAATATCGTCTAGATACAATCAGAAGTTGTAATACCGTGTAGATACAAGTTAGTGGGTGAACCATGTTGGTATAAATTGGAATGGCTAATCTGAATGTTTGTGTGTAGGAGTTATTAGGTGATGTGTAGATGGGTGCACCATGTTGTTATGTTTGTTGTTTTGCGTAGTCGGTTGATTTTGAAAGTTTGTGTATGTACAACTACGTCGGTTAGTTTCTAAATTTGGTTTAGACTGTGTAGATACATTTTGGTTGACCTGAGAGAACCTGATGTTCATAATCAGTTGGTCGATATGAGTGTTCCGTGTAGATGCGTAAAGTAGTATGGTTGTTCGGTTTGGACGATACTGTTTATCCGGCTTTGATTGTTGTGTGATATGTTGTATTATGTGTAGGTACTGGCAGTGTATGACGTGGTTGTGTTGTGTATGTGTATCCAACTTATGTGTAGGTTATCATAAAGGATTAGTTTGAAACTGATAGTTTGCTTTGTGTTGCAGTCGTAAGAGGAAATAGCCAGGTTTTAGTATGTCAACAAGTAAGTTTTTGTTAAGTGGTTTTAGTTTTTTGTATAGACATAATAGATTTTTACTGTGGTTGGTGAGGTTTTTTCAATAAAAGTTTTGTTTCTGTTGTGTAGAGCGGAAAAGCGAAAGGATTGCAATCAAAACAAGCTTTTCAAAGTTTGTCAATGATATGGGGAACCCTGTTGATGTGGATGCGGAGGAGGAGATTCAACGTATGGTTAAAGGTTTGTTGTTTTGTGATAAATCAGTGTTGGTTGTGTATTTTAAAAATAATGGATTGATATTAAAGCAATAAATGTGCGTGTAGGTGATGTCGAAAACATTTCAGCAACCACAAAGGTGCGGAAAGGACAACGCTCACCCGCTAAGAAGAAACTGAGAGGTAACGGTATTCCGTATGAAAAGCATGTCGACTATTTGTATTAGTTTCTGGGTTATTTATGTGGTTGTTAACTTATATTTTATATAATTATAGGCAAAGTTGGTGATGATGAAGGTGGTTCTCCTGGTGGTGATGGGGTGACCAAGGAATTAATGGATGTTGATGACGACTTTGTGGACGAGCAACCTAATGTAGGCAATCAGGAACTAGTAGAACCAAAACAGGAGAAGTTGAAAGAAAAGGTGAAGTATGAGAAGTACGATGTGCCTAGTATTAGGACAAGATCGTCTCCGCACTCTTTGTTTAATGCGATAAAAAAACTATCAAATGCACAAAAAGAGTGTGTGAAGGCAATGGGTTTTGGTAAGTTTATGGGGATGACGTTGGACGGAATACCTGGTAATTTGGGATACTATGTGGTGGACAATCTTGATACTACCACAATGACTGTGAAACTTTGTATAGGTGGAATAAAGATAACAAAGTCCGGTATCCATGTGTTAACCGGATTACCAAACTCGGGTGTTGTAATCAGAAAATCTGATGATGCCAAGTCCGTTCTTACCGCAAGTAAGACATGGAAAGCTGCTTATGGTAAAGGCGATCTGAGCCCCCCTGATATAGACAGTAGATTAGGGGAGTATGATGAAGTGGGCTGGTCATTTAGGGTGGATATTGTGATGCTCTTCATTGCAACAATGGTTGAGTGTTCCGGCAACGGTAAGTGTCTGAAGGCGTTCCTACCTTACTTAACCAAGGAGTGTGATTTCAATAGCATTGATTGGTGTGAGGTTATATACCGGAGTGCTAGAGATTATACGGACAAATGGAAGCGTGACGAGCGGAAGGCTTGCTATCTCGGGCCCTTGACGATTCTTAGTGTAAGTTAACTGACACTTGTAATGGTTATTTCCATTGTTTTATCGTGTCTAATGTGTGTGAAGTTGGTTGAAACGAGTTTGTGGTTACGTAACAGCCTGGTGAAGGTAGTAAACGGTTTTGTTGATTTTAGATGTTAAAAATAGTTGATTAACATTCACGTAACCAGATTTGTGATGGTCGATGCTAATAATTTTTTTGAATGTTATATATTATAAATGTGAGGGGCGTATGTAGTTATGTGTTTTGAAAGTATTTATTTGTTGTGTTGTTGTAGTTGTATTATGTTGACACGGTAACAAGCGACAAAATACCACGCACACTATTTAATCTTGGGTTTTGGTGGCTAGACGTTGGAGAAGTTAAAGGAAAGACAGAACATTGAAATGGCAGGGGGTGGGTTTGGTAAACGTAAAAGCCCGGAGGTTACTGTAGAAGGTTGCAAAAGGATTGGTAAAGTCAAAGATAAGAGCAAGGCCAGCAAGTCAGACGCATCATCGTATCTGCAGGTATATAAGTAGACATGTTGTATATAGTTAAGGATTAATATAGTAACTGATATATGTTTGACTGAATTTATGAAACCCCCTGTTGTTAATTATGTAGGAGAAGTTGGAACGTATGGGGTATGTGTTGGACATGATTCACCAATGCAAGGAAGAGTTTGAGATAATAGTGACAGTCGTGTGTGGTGAGAATCCAGGAAATGATGAGGCAAAGGAACTTGCCGACAAGTACAAGGAAACCGTTCAAACACACTGGGAGTGGCAATCTGATGTTGGTACGTGTGGAGATAAAGACTTTGGTGGCAATGTGTTGGAGGTGCGGGTAGAAACAGGTAAACCCATGGATTTTGTAATCAAAAGGGGAGTCTTGGAAAGGTAGACGCCGATAACCGTGAGAAGAGGCTGGGTAATACGCAAGAAGGAAGAGGAGAAAATTGTTCACGTGAAGTTGTTAGTGTATGTGTGGCCGATCCGATTGCCTCACAGTTTTGGAGTGATCCATAGGTTGTTAAAGAAATTTGCGATAGTGCGGACAAGGCAAGTGCAGGTGGGAGTGGATGCGGGAGTGGCGACATAGGTGGATCTGTTGGTGGTAGTGGTAGTCGTAGGTTGAATATAATGCCAGAAAATGTTGTGCATATCGATGAGCTTTCATTTAGTTTGGGACTGATGCAAGTTGATGAAGGAAATGTGGTGAAGACACCAGCCACAACAACAATGTCACTTGATAAAATGATGGCGAACGATGAATTGAAGACACCGGAAAATGAAGATAAACAAGGGATGGACAGTGATACAGACCACGTACCCTTTGGTGTGTTGTCAAGATTGATTGCACAAAAAGGTAAAAGCATCGCAAGGGAGAAAAGGGAGACACGGCCGAGCTACCTGGTTATATCGCCGTATATGAAAAGGCCAGTTGACATTCAGAGTAACGAAGATAAATATGAAACTCTGGTGTGGAGATACATACATAAGACTGGTCGTCCTGAAATGTAAGTTTTGTTTGGTGCATTTAATATTTTGATAGTATGTCGTCGTTAATGGTTGTAACCTAGGTGTGATGTTGTGCAGGGAAGCGGTTTTTGTTACTGATGAAGGTGTGGAAGGGTATAGAGGTGCTTTTGAGTCACTGCAGCCCAACATGACGATTAATAGCAATGTAATCACCTGTTTCTCAATGGTAATGAATGAGGAGGAGGCGTATAGGAGCGAGTCATCACCGTATCGGTTGTTTCTTGGTCCCGTCGAGCTTGTAAGTCGTTATATTGTTATCTAATCATAAAGGTTGAAAGAATTTTATAGTAGTATGTTCTGGTGGGTTGGTGAACAATGTTTGTTAGTGGACAGTACACGTGGTAGATAGATTGGAAGCGAATCGGGACATATTTGTGATGGGCATGGAAGTTATAGACACATAGGTGCTGGTGAAAAATGTTGTGAAGGTAGTTAGGTGTGTCTAGTAAATTGTTGGAGTTGGTGAAGGTTAAGTAACGTGTAGGTGTCTGCTATATTTATATATAATCTGTGGTTGTCGTTAGTAGTATAACCATATTAACAATAACTGGTTGTGTTTTATTTACAGAATGGTAGCATACTTGGATTTAAAGATTTCACGTTCACAGCGGGTTTCGGGATGATCAAGGAGTTAGTTAGGCGCGCGGTGAAAAAGGAAGCAACGAAACTTAAATTAAGACCATATGAGATGTTTGTTATGCCTATTGTGTCGGGTAGCCACAGCTATCTGGTGTGTTTTGATGTGAAAAATTTGGCTATTGATGTGTTAGATAGTGTTGACAAGTCAGCAAACAAACGCCGGTCGAAAACCCAGAAGAAGTCGGATGAAGAGTATATTGGTTTATGCATGCGCACGGTCATGAAAGTGGTTAGTTTTGTTTTGAATTGTGTACTAGTTTTGTTTACTTTTGTTTTTTGTTTGGGGGAAAGTTTTATGTGTTAAATGATTGGGGTTGGATGCAGAAGGAGTTTTTTGTCAGCTATCTGACAATTGCCGATCATCCAAAAGCAACAGCAATGGAGGGGGTAGAACTGAAATGGTTGAAATTAAAGTGTACGATAAGGGATTACGAGGATTCCGAGTTGTTTGTGATGAGGCATATGGAGACGTTCATGGGTGGAGTGAACTGCAAATGTGGACTAGGTGATGGGTTTTTGAGGTCTAAGAAGGTGTTACTCGGCTTAAGGGTAAAGTACACAGCCAAGATCCTTCTAGCTGCCATAAACAAGCATAAACCGATTATCGATGAAGCGGTGCTTAACGATGAAAGTATAACAAGCTGAAGGCAACTACCTAAGTTCAATGGTTTTATGTTTTAAGCGTTTATGTTTTATTGTTTTTTTGACCTTAGTTAATTTTCGTTAAAGTGTTAAGCTATGTTTTGTGGGCTACGTAGACGGATCTGATTTGATGTGTAGTCGTACGTGATGTGTCAGCCATTGTACCCGGCTGGATTTTTGTGTTTCGTTAATGTAATCGGATTTTAGTTTCCTAATGAAGTTTTTAAGTTTGCAATATGTTGTATGTTACTTTAAATTTAGTTGTTTAGTGGTTAAAGTATTTTGCGCGTATGGTTTGTGGTTGCCAGAAATAGGTTATTGGGTTGTGATGTTGTATGCTAGTCGTAGCGGTTTTTGTGTATGTGTTTGGCATTAGAAGGATGCGTGTCAAGAACATGTGGCGATATAGGTAGACATAGAATGGTTAAATATTGATCATGTGATGTGTGTTAAAACAAAGGTGAATGTGTATTACATTGAGGAGTGTCGGTTTGATTAATGTGTTTGGGGTTAATGTGAAGGCGCCGACGTCACATAAGTAGATACTTCTAAGATATCATATACATCCATATTTAGGTTTAGTGAACACACAGCAGCTACAAATGTTAAATAGCAATATGTATGAGAGATTTCAAACCAGTGAGACTGATTTCACAAGTGTGTGAAGTTGGTGTGTGTTAATGTTTAATAGTCGGTGCATGTGCGTGTTGTATGCTAACAAACGCGCCTGTGTACATACGAAACCTACACATACACCAACATAAAAAAGTGGTGCCTACATGACAAGCCGCGTGCGCATGTTTATGTTCAAAGTCCAATGAGACGTCATAACACACAAGTAAGGCCATGATGCGTACGAACAAAGAGATATGTGTGCGTTGATAGATACCGACGTATACGCGTAGGAACGTGAATGTTTGGGTTGGGACATATATACCAACGGATGTAAGTGCATGCATGTGGGCGTACGTAAGTACAATGTCACTACGTATGCGCATACGCAAAAGTGTTCACTCGCGCAGCCAATAGTATGTATGCGAATGTTTGACAGAGTTATATGTGCACGTTTGTGAACCTGTGTGTTCGTATGTGCATGATAGCCGATGTACGGTATGTTATGTAAGAGCATGCGTTGGCGTCAACCGCTAAAGTGGCTGTATGTACAGGCAGAGTTGAATAGACATTTCGACGTACATGGTACATCTGTTTATAACAACAGGCGTGAAGTTTTAAAAAGCACTTGTTCATCAGTTATAGACCAGTAGATATACGGTTAAACAATAGAATTGCGAAAGGGAAGTATGTAGTAATTGTTAAACACATTGATCCTTAGTTCTGCCATTCAAGGTGAACAGGTGTTATTGAAGCAGTGGGTTTCGAGACACAGGCGTAGAATAGTTAACAATAATTTGCCAAGGGCTACATGCATAACTAATCAAACAAAGGGTCCACAAAGGCGGGTATATATAAAACATATGAAAGTCTAGTGAAAATGATTGTTTAATATACAAAGAAAGCTAATCAAGACGAATACTCTGGTTTCTCAAATATAAATGAAAAAAAGAAAAAAACAAAAAACAAAGTCTTTTAGTCTTTATAACTCGAGTCGGTGTCGTTGCTGTCATCAGATTCTTCAGATGAGTCCGTTTCAGATGTGTAAACGGTCTCGTCGGTTTCCACATATTCCATACCTTGTTTGTCCATCATTGCTACTTTATCTTTTCTTGCCTGGAGCCTGTCTTTTCTCCGTTGCTCACGCTCCTTTCGCCTGCGTTCTTTTTCGAGCATAACTTTGTTATGATTACGTGAGTCGTGACCACGAACATGTTTATCACATTTCTTGCAAAACCTTTTTGGTTTCTTGCTTTTCTTTTTGGCCATCTCACCTGGACCTGTCGGTGGAAGTATGGTGACCTTTTCGGGTATCTTGTAACCAATCAAATCTTGGATTATGGTAGACTTGCTGTTGTATGAAGGTTCACAAGGAATTTTCTCCCAAATTTTGTTCTTCATCTGCTGCATTTGGTCAACCAAGGACTGAAAAAGTTCTGTGTTACCTCGTGTCCGGTCCGCGCACTGATTGGTCAAAGTTAAAAACTGTTCCCTCAGTTTGGACCTATCGTCTAGAGGAACTCCGTATCTGGATTCAATCTTGAAAAGTGACGATGGTAGAACGTCACTCCTCCACCGTGTTGGGATGTATTTTTCAGGAATTTCCTCTATTAGCTCGATTTGGAAGACTTTAAAAACGTGTCTACATAGGTAGCCAATGCGAGTGAAGCTCTTACAGGAACACGAAAAAGTGTTGTCATTGAGATTGTGAGTCACCTGCATAATAAGTTAAAAAAGGGTTAGATGTTAATGACATAAAATTTTATAAACTCTAAGTTTAAGCTGTGGTGATATGTGATGAAACATGAACCTTGAATTCGCCAACAAAACCATTTCGTTTGTCCTTGTGATTGATAAATTGAATGTTCAGTCCGTCTTCTGACTCAAGACGAGTACGTGCACAATGATACAGTCCCCTTGTAATCTCTTTCAGAACCTCTTTAAAAATCGTTGTAGTGTAGACATATGATGCGTGGCGCTCGATTGGTAAAGGGGTCTCCAAACGAGGTGTCTGTGTTGTCTTATCATTTTGCAATTTGCGTTGCACGTTTCGTTGAGCATTCAATGCAATTTCAAAACAGTTCATGAATTGAACAAGATTGTTGCCTAGGCTAGAATATACTTTGAACTGTGAATTGGAACTCTCACACCGGGAGGTAGTCTTCATTAGGCAACACATTGGAAGCTCTCTAAAGTAAGCCGGGACCCAACCTTTTCAAATAGCAAACATGTCTTTTAACCATTTGTTTTCGCTTAAGTTGAATTCGTCAATCAAATCATGCCATCTAGATTCAAAGGTCTCTGGCTTGATGAACACATTCCAAAACAACTTATTAATGCGACACCTGATTTCTTCATTAACCTGAATCTCTCCCTTCAGCTTAAACAAAAAAAAAACACAATTCAATAATATGTTTGACAGTGTTACACGTGAAAAAAAAAAGTAGAATTAAAACCAGATTCATACCTTAACAGGTATTTTATTTGTAAAATGCCACATGCACAGTCTATGTGTGGATTCGGTCAAAACACTTGAAACGGCTTGTTTCATAGCCGCATCCTGATCAGTCAAGACCAACCTGGGCTGCTTGCCATGAGCTGTTATGAACGCATTTAGTAATCACCGGTAAGAGTCAATCGTCTCATTATGTATTAAGCCAGCACCAATGGTAACATATTTCTTGTGGCAATCCACGCCCATGAAAGGGATAAAAATCATATTATGCCTGTACGTACAGAAATGTAAGGGATATGAAAAATTAATGAAGGGTGTTGCATGAAAAGATAATCGCACAATCATTACCTGTTTGTTCCGTACGTAGCATCGAAAGCAAGCACTTAACCAAACATACTGTAGTTGCATCTAGATATGTTGTCACACCAGAATATTGACCTTAGATGACCTTTTTCAGCTTTGTATTGGAAAAAAAAAATCCTCCAAATTATTCATGTTGTCGGCAAACCTATCAACAATCATTTGAGCATCCGCATCAACTACACAAGACCTAACATTGCGAGCATGGTTGTTAAAGTCAGACTTTGTTCCTGTGACCAAGTGTTGGCCGCCCTTCAGGGATGACTGCACACGGTGAGCAACGGTTGGACCGAAACCGGCAGTTTGAAGACTTTGACTTAATTTCTTTTCTGTAAACTATTGCTGTCTTCGTCCTCGGGTTAGGTCCATATTATAATCATTGACAAGGCCATGATTGTGAGCCTTTATGAAATTATATATCTCAAACCCGACTAATGTTGATTAAACTCTAAGTCTTATACATGCAGTGCAACCGGTGACCTTTATATTCATGTGGCGTCGCTTGGTAGATTATGATGAGGTGTCCATGGTATCGAAATCTTTGAAACGTGGGCTACCGGATTTGCTACATACCATATACCTATGGGAGATGGCAACTTTTGTCCGTGTTGAGGTTGAGATCCTAACGTTAAAACCAGCTTTGGATGCGTAAGCCTTCTACATAACAACAGCATCATCCCATGTTTTAAAATGTAACCCGATGGAAGGTTTTTGTAAGTCCCCCCCGGGGCATCGCTGATCGATACGAGATCCACACGAGGTCTAGGAGTGCGGAATCCTCCTAGACTCGTTTAATGGTGTAGAAGACGAAGAACACGATTACACACAAACAAATACACGAACAAACACACGAATGGAATAAACGAATCTGCAGATCCTTTATATAATAACCAAACCACGTTAAAAACCGAACAAAAACAAAGACACGGCCGACCCGAGGTGAGCTCTACCTCGGGCCGTCCCACACTAATCTCCCTCTCTGTTTCTTTCTAGACAATTAAACTGAACACAAAATACTCTAAGTTTCTGGATTCTAAACCCTAAACAAGACACACATATATATAGATAACCAACTTCGCGGGCTTGGGCTTGGGCCTGTAGGCGAAGTTGTTCTAACTTCGCCTATGGCGAAGTTGTTCTAACTTCGTCACTTCGTCTCCGCTTATCAGAATTGCATAGCGACGGTCACAAAATGCACCAACAGACTCCCCTTTGACCGTTGCTCTCAATTCTAACAAACACAAAAGATCATCTGTTACAAAACATGTACCAACAGACATCCCCTTAACTGATGATCTTCTGTTTGCTTCTTCTTGTACTGTGATCTTCAAACTTGAACTTCACATATACATGCAACATCCATCCTGTCTTCAACCAGCCGTGTCTAAAACTGTCTTGTAGCTTCACAAATCTACCAATCACCCGGCGTCTTCCATATCAGATCTCCCCTTCAGTGTAAGCTCCTCCGACTATATCGATCGAGATCTTGGACATGCATCCCCGTGCCTAATAGATCATCTCAACCAATCACGTGAAGTTCTTCTAACTTCACCAACACGTGAAGTTGTGCTCCCTTCACAACTTCACCAACACGTCGGAATTTTATAGTAAGATAAGGTTCAATCTTCAACTACTCAACATCAAGTGATCAATTTCATCACAAAACCACCTTGACAGTATCTAACACACATGACCATTAATTAATCCGAAGCATCTTCAATCACCAGGGATAACGATCAAGAACATAAACACTTTAATTCCCGATTAAATCCAACTTGTTCCAAAATTTTCACTTTATTAAATAAGCATCACGTTTATAGGATCCAATTCTCGAACGTCTTGAAAATAACATAAATAATATGCTATGACCGCAATCAAGTAATGACGAAAACCCGAACAAAATTTGACTTTCTTCAGTTGGTCAACCTCGAACAACAACAATTTCTTTGCCCAAAAACACCCAAATATGTGTCAATATCCAGTTTCAATCAATATCCCATTCACAACTTCAACTCCGTATCCAGAGTTGACCCGTATTTGTTCACACGTAAGACCAAGAGATACCAAGTTTCACTCATTGCCGGAACAACGTCTTCGGTCTCACAATAATCGTGTACACCTGGCCATTCGGACGAAAACTCCAAACAATTTTTTTTTTGTTTTTTTTTTAATTTTTTTTTTGTTTTTTTTGTTTTTTTTTTAACTTCGCCAAAAGTCAACTAAGCCTGAAAGTCAACTTCCTCCAAAAGTCAACTTCGCCTGAAAGTCAACTTCGCTTGAAAGTCAACTTCGCCAGAAGGTTAACTTCGCCTGAACGTCAACTTCGCCTAAAAGTCAACTTCGCCAAAACCCTAAAACTTTAGCGACAACTTCGCCAGAACCCAATAACTTCGCCTACGGCGGTTGTTCGGCCAAAAACACATCAGAAACGTGCCAGAAACACCAAAACGCAGATCTCGAACCATAGCATAAGAGCCTAAGGCTCTGATACCACTTGTAAGTCCCCCCGGGGCGTCGCTGATCGATACGAGATCAACACGAGGTCTAGGAGTGCGGAATCCTCCTAGACTCGTTTAATGGTGTAGAAGACGAAGAACACGATTACACACAAACAAAAACACGAACAAACACACGAATGGAATAAACGAATCTGCAGATCCTTTATATAATAACCAAACCACGTTACAAACCGAACAAAAACAAAGACACGGCCGACCCGAGGTGAGCTCTACCTCGGGCCATCCCACACTAATCTCCCTCTCTGTTTCTCTCAAGACAATTAAACTGAACACAAAATACTCTAAGTTTCTGGATTCTAAACCCTAAACAAGACACACATATATATAGATAACCAACTTCGCGGGCTTGGGATTGGGCCTGTAGGCGAAGTTGTTCTAACTTCGCCTATGGCGAAGTTGTTATATCTTCGCCTACTATCTTACTATACAATTCAAGCGAAGTTATAATAACTTCGCTATCTGAGAACTGTTTACAAAAAATATAAAAAAAATACTTTCTTTGTATTTCGAGTCGTGTTTCTTTCAACTATGACTTCAATAAACATTACAGAACTGGTAAAAATGGAGGTTGAAGCCGGTTCAGCAACTAAAGATCCAAAAATGCTTAAGGGTACCGATTTCGTTGCATGGAAAGATCGGTTTGAACAGTATGTGAAGTATTAAGATGCTAAGATGTGGGTTTGCATTCAAGATGGATACATTACACCAACATCCTTGTTTGAAGGTCGTGAACAAATTAAGAAGTACAGTAAGATGGAAGAGGAGGAAAAGAAAATGTATGAGGCAGAGAGTAAAGCTCATGCAGCAATAACAATGGCTCTTCCATAAGAGATTCTTCATACCTTCAAGAAGTACAAAACTGCTAGAGAGCTATGGGAAGCACTAGAAATAGATATGAAGGTAATGTGGGGATACGTGCTTCCAAGACAAAGCTGCTAAAAACCCAATTCTCTGTATTCAAGTATTTGAAAAATGAATCACTTGACGATATCATCACAAGATATTATCACTTGATGACCGAACTTAGTAATTACTCCATTGAATACAAGGAAGAAGAGATAGTAGAGAAAATTATTGATGCTCTTCCACCGAAATGGGAAATGTACACGGTTCTGATGAGAGAGGATAAAGACTTCGCCAAGATTGATTTGGAAACAGCGGTCAATAAGTTACGAAATTTTGTACTTAACATGGTTTGGAAGGAGACACCAACTGATCAGGTTCAGGATCCGGGAATGTATGGTGCGAAAGTCACTCCAAGCTCAAGTTCAAAATCAGAATTTTTCTACCTACTACTCAAAGGGAGAATCAAACTCAAACTCAACTCGTGACGGTCATGTGATTCTCAATATGGATGGCGAAGTATGTTTCGTAGCTGGAGGTAGTAATCCTTCAAAACCTCAAGCCACAACTGCAAATTTTTCGTCAAATGTTCCAAGCTATAACTACTCACAGATGCCCATGAGTGTTAAATCAGCTGAACAGCAGTTTGCTCTATATGCATCCTTCATTGCATCTTATGAGAACTACATCAAAGGTAAAATAGTCGACCCTGCAACTTTGGATGAAGACTATGATCAGATCGATGCTAATGATTTGGAAGAGATGGACTTGCAGTGGCAGATGGCTATGATAGTAAGAAGGGTAAAGAGATTCATGAAGAAAACGAGTAGAAAGTTCGTTGGAGAAAGACCAGGGTTTGATAAATCAAAGGTTCGATGTTACAACTGTCAACAAAATGGTCACTTTGCTAAGGAATGCACAAATGAGAGAGTCGAACGAAGTCAGAAGAGGCATGCACAACAGAATGGGGGAGGTAGTGAGAATAGGGCTATGGTATCTAGACAGAATGGTGGATACAACTGGAACATACAAGTTGAGGAAGTGTTCGAACAGGCTAATTTGGTAAACATCAAAACTGGAGGAAGTGAAAAGGAGACGGGAGAAAATCAAGCATATATGGCAGAAGTGAACGATCAGCTCTCTGAGGTAAGTTCTGAACTTCATTGTATACAATGTGAAAATCTGTATGAACAATTGAAAACAATAACTGATCCGTTTGTTAGTTTGGACACACAATTTAAAACCTTAAAAGAAGATCATCACTATACTAAAACTAGAGAAAACAGTTACTCGGTAAAAATAAAAGCTAGTGAAAAGGATATCAGAAGTCTTAAAGCCAGTCTAGCTGAAAAAAATACAAGTAATTGATCTTAGTTATGAAGTGTTAGAAGAAAAAACCAAACTAATTGCTGAAAAAGATAAAGAGATAGTTGATTACCAGGTAAAAGTGGTGGAAATAAACAGAAAAATTGAACAATTTAGAAATTCATCAGCAATGCTAGATCACATCATAAGTGTTCAACGTTCCCCAATTAACAAAGGGGGAATTGGATTTTCTTAAGTTCCACCACCGTATAACAATAACTATACTTATAATCCTAGTAATCAGCAATCTGCGACTGTTGAGATTAGTCAGACAGTTCCAATCAAAATTTCTACTAAAGAACCTGAAGTTAATAAGGGCGAGACGAGCAAGTCAAATTCTAACGTTGCGATCTCTGTCCCTAGCTCTGTCTCATCAAATTCGGACAAGTCATCCGAATTGGGTGAGATAAAAGAAGAGGTAGTGTTACTAAAACGTGGGGAGGAATATAAGCCCGATGAAAAGAATTCTTTCCTAAATCCGTTTGTCCCACCATATGTTAGACAAACGGGTAGTACTGCAACCTCGACATCTGCAACAACTGTTGAGACGAAAGTTGAAAACAGAAGTTGTTTCAGATGCAATCAAGTAGGACACCTTATTGTTGATTGTCCTCTAAACCAGAGAAAATTTAGAGGTATGAGGCCTCCGAAAACTGGGAATAAAACGAATACTAATTATGATACCGGTAAGAATGCGAACACACCAAATTTCAGACATTGGACTAATCCAAGGTTTCAAAGAAATCAGTCACATTTTTTCCCAGTTAACTACCAAACCAACCATTATAATTCAGTTAATTCACTAAGGTTTGGAAGGCCTTATAGCCAGTCCTCTAGAGGGTTTCCTTTCAGAACTTACAGAAACCATTCTCAAACTGACTTTGGGCAACCAAAGTACTGGATGCCGGTCAACAGATTTAATCGACCCAAGACCAGTAGGTCTTGGGTCCCCAGATTTTAATCTATTTCTTTAATTGTGCAGGAACAGTCAAACAGGGCTGTAAACAATATGTGGGTTGTTGACAGTGGCTGTTCCCGGCACATGACTGGTAACAAGAAATTGTTACGTGACTGGAAATCTGTTCAAGGAGGAAGGGTTAGTTTCGCTGGAGAGAGTGGAGGTAGAATCAGTGGTATTGGAACTGTGACTAATGGAAGAATGAAGTTAGAAAAGGGGAATTTTGTGGAAGAGTTGAAGCATAACTTGTTGAGTCTGTCTCAGATTTGTGACAAAGAATACACGGTGCATTTTACTAAAAATGAGGCAATTGTTCTTTATCCTGTTTTCAAGATACCAGAGGCCTGGGTGGTAATGAAAGCTCCAAGAGAAAAGAACACGTATGTGATGGATATGAGGTCAACTGAGATGACAACAGAAGAGTCATGTCTTCTGTCAAAAGCAACTGAGTCGGAGTCA
Source organism: Bidens hawaiensis (assembly GCF_021521415.1). Classification (NCBI taxonomy): domain Eukaryota; kingdom Viridiplantae; phylum Streptophyta; class Magnoliopsida; order Asterales; family Asteraceae; genus Bidens; species Bidens hawaiensis. Next base: position 42,705 of record NW_027498064.1, read on the forward strand.
GAGTTATGGCATCGAAGAATGGGACATATACATCTTTGCAAAATGAGTTACATTGTCAAGAATGGGCTGGTGCTTGGAGTTCCCTTGAAGAATTTTAACTTTGAAGATCAATGCTTGTCGTGCAAGAAAGGAAAGCAACACAAAAAACCTCATCACTCCAAGAAGGTTAACTCAATTGTCAGTACCATATACCTACTTCATATGGATCTCTTTGGTCCCGTGAATGTAAAGAGTCTAGGTGGAACGTCATACTGCTTGGTTGTAACCGATGATTACTCTCGATACTCTTGGGTATACTTTCTGAAGGAAAAAGATGAGACAGTTCAGTTGGTAATTAACTTGATTACCAAGGTTGAAAATATTGTTGGGAGAAAGGTTAAGTACATCAGGAGTGATAATGGTACAGAGTTCAAGAACTATCAGATGGAGATGTTCTGCTTACAGAAAGGGATAGAACATCAGTACAGCGCCCCGTATACTCCGCAACAAAATGGGGTAGCTGAGAGGAAGAATAGAACGCTAATCGAAAGAGCCAGAACCATGATGGCAGATGCTAAACTTCCCGTGGTGTTCTGGGCTGAAGTTGTTGCCACAGCCTATTATATCCTTAATCGTGTTTTAACTGTTAAAAGATTAAATAAAACTTGTTATGAACTTATGCATGGTAGAAAGCCAAACTTGAATGGTCTCGAACCTTTCGGGTCCCCATGGTCGATATTAAAGACAAACTCAAAATTTGGTGAGAAAGCCGAGGAAGGTATTTTAGTCGGATATATTGTTGGGACTCCCAACAGAAGAGTCTTTAATTTATCGAACAACAAGGTTGAGGTGGTATGTAACACTGACATTACGAGTTACAAATCACCAAGGCCTAGTATGGGACCCGCTGAAGCTTTCGACTATGATAAACTATTCAAATCTTTTAATATGCCTTACTTGGATTTTGCAGAAGTTGATGAGAAAATTGCTTCACAGATTTTGTATGACGAGGAGGAAAATATTGTGCAACGTTCGCGATACGATGAAAGTCAACCTTCCTCGTCAAGTGCCGTTGATACTCCTGCTGCCTCTACTTAAGAAGAATTTTACAATCCATTTCACTCTCAACATCAATCACCCACTGATGAACTCTCTTCGAATTTAGAAAACAATCTGGAGGTCGGTCCGGTTCAGACTACGGGAGTTCACAAATCACCCTTTGGAGAACGTGATAGGTAATCTGTCTGACGGTGTTTAAACAAGAAGAAGTTTGGATGAACACACATGTGTTTACGCAAGCATTAAAGACACGGGTATCATAAACGAATGCTTGTAAACCTGCTTCATCAGCCAGATTGAACCGAAGAATTATCAAATGGCTCTAAAAGATAGCTCATGGGTTGAAGCCATGCAAGAAGAATTAGCACAGTTTGAGAAGATGGAAGTATGGAAATTAGTTGAAAAACCACATAATGTAAATGCTATTGGTACAAAGTGGGTCTTTAAATGTAAGAGAGATGAGAAAGGGATAATCATACGGAACAAGGCAAGGCTGGTAGTAAAAGGGTTCAATCAGCAAGAAGGAATCGACTACAACGAAGTGTTTGCTCCTGTGGCAAGATTGGAGGCAATTCGGCTATTTTTGGCATTTGCTGCACACAAAGAGATGAAAGTGTTCCAGTTAGATGTGAAAAGTGCCTTTTTAAATGGTAAAGTCGATAAGGTGGTGTATGTTGAACAACCTCCGGGATTCCCTGACCCAGATTTTCCTGATCATGTGTACAAACTGAGTAAAGCTTTATATGGGCTACATCAGGCACCTCGTGCCTGGTACGTAACCTTGTCCGATTACTTGCTTGATAATGGGTTCGAAAGAGGAAAGATCGATAGCACGCTGTTTGTCAAGAGAAAAGGGGGAGATTTTCTACTAGTTCAAGTCTATGTGGACGACATCATTTTTGCTGCATCAAAAGTCGCCATGTGTCAGGAATTTGAAGCAGTCATGAAAAAGAGGTTTGAAATGAGTGCCATGGGCGAATTAACTTTCTTTTTGGGATTGCAGGTAGGTCAGAAGAAAGATGGGATGTTTATTCGTCAAACAAAATATGTCCATGATGTGCTCAAACGCTTCAAGATGGACGATAGCACCCCATTTGATACTCCAGTTTGCGTCAACCACAAACTGGGTGCTGATTCTGACAGTGATGAAGACGTTGATCCCACCGAATATCGAGCAATCATAGGTTCTTTAATGTATCTAACTGCATCTAGACCTGATATTATGTTTGCAGTTTGTCTTTGTGCTCGTTTTCAGGCAAGCCCGAAGGAATCTCACATGAAGGGAGTGAAGAGAATATTGCGGTATCTCAAAGGCAAGCCTAAGTTGGGATTGTGGTACACGAAAGGGGGAAAACTGGATTTGGTAGCTTACACAGACTCTGACTATGGAGGTTGCAATCAGAACAGGAAGTCAACAACCGGTGGATGTCAGTTTCTGGGAGGAAGATTGGTGTCGTCGTAGTGCAAGAAGCAGACCTCAGTAGCCATTTCCACCTACGAAGCAGAGTACATGGCAGCATCAAACTGCTGCTCCCAGGTTCTATGGATACAACAGCAATTGCGCGATTATGGTCTGAATTTCTATCAAACTCCTATTTGCATTGATAACACTGCTGCAATCTCAGTAACTAACAATCCGTCAAACACAGCAAAACTAAACATATTGACATTCGTCATCATTTTATACAGGATTGTGCTGAGAAGAAATTAATTGTGCTTGAAAAGGTTGATTCTTTGGATAATTTCGCCAATCTTTTTACTAAAGCGTTTGACTGATCCTGTTTTCGAAATCTTGTTGAGTTTAATGGGATGATCAATCCTGAGTAACCTTGTTTTTCGTTTTGTTTTTTTTTTTTTAAAAAAAAAAAAAAAAAAAAAACCATCACTATCACTTAGAATTATGTCGGTTGCTTCAGTTTGAAGGACACATCTTCGGATATGTTTGGTCCTTACTTCTACTAGTAGATTATGAGGATAGCCATTAACCAGATGACTGAAAGTGACCGGGGCGGTTTATGATGGGTTTTTATTCTTTCGCTGAAAAACAGTCATTCAGACTTAGTTAAAAGGACACATACTCGTATGTGGTCGGTCCAGATGATCCATTGGATCTTCAGGATAGCCGTTTACCTGAAGACTTTGATTTGATCGGGGCGATAGAATTTAACTTTTTTAGGGAGATGATATAATTTTTCAAGTCTATAACTTCGTAAGAAGTGTCAATATAATGTTTAAAAGAAAATTGATCCAACCATGGAAAGTGATAGAAAAACTAATTTTTGTGTGCTTAACTGGTGAAGTTATTAGGCCTAAAAGACTCTAGAACAACCATTGTATGTTATGGTAGCTTTCTATGGTGCGTAAAAGTAGAAGTGATACAAACTAAATCTCCTCGATTTAATGTGGAGAATCATTCTGAGTTGTGCATGTCTCTATATACATCTTTCTGAATGATAGGCAGAAAAACGAGCCCGTGAGTGTTCTGATTCCCGAGAAGATAGTGTCAAGTACCTGCAGTGATCCAGATTCGGGACTTGCAGTTGTCTATAATTTGAAGCTGTATTAATGTCTTTATTATTAAAAAAAACATATATGTTGTTAAGCCTACTGAAGCTTATGTTGTTTAAAATATCAATAAAGAGGCAAGAAAGAGAACGGGAAGAAGACTCTAAAGATCGATGTGTGCTTACTGTTTAATCAGACACTACGGGTCGAAGTCAACTCGGGGTGACTTGGGGAAAGCCAAATACGCTTTGAGAATAGATAGGAGGCATCACAATCTCTCATGTGATGTCCATCTAAAGTTTGAGCTTAATTGAACCTAATCCGTATCACAGAAGCGATGAAAACCATACTAAGTTTTATACCTGCTTACAACCTGTTTCTTTATGTCATAATACCGCTGAACATGGATCTATGTGATAGCCACTTAATTAGTATGATTCCTGTTTGGATCTTTTCTAAAACATGCAAGTTCTCGTCAAGACTGAAATTTGATCCCGTTTATTTAATTACTGAAATTTTCATTGCATATTTTGTTTTATGGTTTAAAACTTGGTTACTTGGTTCTTAAAAGTCAGTTGCATTTTGATAAAATTTATAAGGTTTGTTTGTAAATTAAAATAGGCGAACTTACTGATAAGGTAAAGAGGAGAAGTTGACCATCTGGTTGACCATAAGCGAAGTTAATGCTTAGGGGCGAAGTTGTTCAGGGGCGAAGTTAATGGTAACGAAGTTAACCATAACTTCGCCCATGTATTTTCAAAACTATATAAAGGGTTACAGTGGTCAACTTGGTCAAACACTTTCCAAACCTTCAACTCTCGGCGAACTTATACCCACAACCTTCTATCCCTCGGCGAACTTAAACATTGAATCAAACGTCATTATTATCTGTTTCTTGTCCGTGATCAAGGTGTGTAGGATCGGTTTAACCTGTAATTCATATTAATGGTGTTAATAAGAAGTCTTTGTGGTCCGATTTGTGACATAGTTTGTGCCACTCTTTAAACACTCGTTAAACTTTGTGTTTCATCTGTGTTTGTAACCCATTTAGTCTTCTAGATCTCAATAGAACTATCCTTTCATGTTTTGAGTCTCAAATACCAACAGATAAAACCTTGATCAGATCATAATAATACGCCGTTTCAGATTCAGGCGAAGTTCGGGTTTAGGCGAAGTTGTTATAACTTCGCCCTAGGCATAACTTCGCCTGCTCATATTTTTAATTAATTAATTAGTCAAGTTTGTTCACAGGCAAAGTTAGGGTTTAGGGCGAAGTTGTACTCAACTTCGCCATATGGCTAACTTCGCCTGCACATTAGATGTTATCATAACTTCGCTCATGGTAACAGGCGAAGTTATGATCTGCTACGTCAATGTTCTAACTTAGACCGTTTGTTGTGCAGATATGGCTGTTGTGGCAGGGGCTGGTGGTGCTG
>NW_027498065.1:0-58764 GCF_021521415.1 Bidens hawaiensis
ACCGATAATATCTGCGATATTGACCGATGTATCACCAATTTTCTCGATATCATTTTTTAAGTCTTCATTGTCATTTTTTGGTGTTTAATGTTAGTGTTTTAAGTCTTAATTGCTACAGTTAGTGTTTTGTAAGTTGCAAAAGGTTAATTTGTGAATGTTAGGAGAGTATACTGAATTGTTGGTGTTAAATTACTATATATATTGTTAGTGTTTTAAGTCTTAATTGATACAGTTAGTGTTTTGTAAGTTGCAAAAGGTTAATTTGTGAATGCTAGGACTTAGGAGAGTATACTGAATTGTTAGTGTTAAATTGCTATATATATAAATTATGCATGATATTAAAATTAACATATCCCACCGTGATAACCAATATCCGATATTTTTCCACATTAACTGCATAGATTACAACAAGCTTAATTGGTTACAACCTGACTAAACTGAACATTTTATAACTGTGCTAAAAACCATGAAAGTGTGGGCATAGGTAACCATGAAAACATGTTAATTTCATTAACATCTTGTTTTTTAATGGTGAACAGGTGGACATTTATTTTGGTCACTTTCTATTTTGGGGTATGCAAATATGCAACATTATGTTGCTAGTCATATATTACTGAATTGCTTTGTTATAAATCTGTAATATTCGCATATTCATACATATATGCTCTTTGTAGCTTGCATCTTCACTCTCCATTTATGGGTGTTACCAATATTGGAAAAAAGATGGTCACGATAACAATCATGTGGATTTAGATGAAGAACGAGCCACATTAATTGATCCTTTAATATAAGAGAGTTCGGTTTCTCAACATATGCACATGAAACCTAGTAACATTGGAGAAATTCATGTTCACAAGACAGCTGGCATATGGGGTTATTTATGTCAAATAATCTTCCAGGCATGTTTCTAAACTGGGAAAGTTTTATAAAAAGTAACTAACCTTGGTCAAATTTGATTCGTAGAATTTTAAAATACTGCGGCAATTTGTATCTGGTTTTTTGGGTGAAACCGACCTTTTTATTAAACAGTCTAGCCATTTCGCCCCGCATTGCACCGACCCTAACCTTTATATTTTGCATGAGTCGGGAATTTCCACCTCTAGTTTATGGTATTCTTCTAAGTTGAACGGTTTTCAGATTCCAAGTCAGAAAAAGTCAACTTGGTTAAAGTTACTGGCAAATCAGCACCATGCCATAAAAAGTCAAACTTGGTCGAAGTTATTAGAAAGTTTCCATGATTTTTATCCGAGGAAAAACAAACTTGTAAATAACGCGTTCGTTTATTTTCAAGTTGCAATGTTCACTAAACTCCTTTTTCACTTGTGATCTCTCTTAATACACAGATATGTGCAGGTGCTGTGGGGCTCACCGACAATGTCTACTGGTTCATAATATATCCGTTTCTTACTCCTGCAACATACGAATTAAGTTATGTAAGTGTCTTGGTGTTTATCTGTTTTATTAGATTGATTATCTGTTTTATTCTATATAATTTTGAGGTTATTCTTGTTTGTTACAGTTAAATGTCAGCTTACATTCACTCAACATTGTTTTCCTTCTCATTGATGTGATTCTGAATCGTTTAGTAAGTTATAATCTTTCTATTGACATTTTTCAACCAGTTTTGACTTTTCATGCAACACCCTTTCTATTGATATTAGAAGTCGTATCTGGTGTATATGTATATTTTTTTCATTGCACTGATATGGCATCATAACTTATGACTTGAATTTTTTTTCTTTTTTCTTTTCCAGAGGTTTCCGTTCTTTCGTTTAGCATACTTTGTACTATACACATGTATATTTGTCATCTTCCAGTGGATTCTCCATGCTTGTGTATCAATGTGGTAAGCCATAAACTTTCGTTCACATATAATTATTATCGTTATATTATGGTCTTAATTTTGCTCACTGATACAACCAGTTATTGTTGTATCGTATATTGATTGTGCCTAATACGGTTACATGTGGTCTTTGTATATATTGAATAATATTACACATGAATATCTTCTAGATATGATAATTATACAACTAGTAGTTAACATTGACACGATTCTCGATACTGCAGGTGGCCATATACCTTCCTTGATTTGTCATCTCCGTATGCTCCAATCTGGTATTTTTTTACCCTGAAAAACTTGATGAAATGGTCATTCTTAAAACTTTGTATCTAAAAATAATTATAAGATATCACATTAGATGGCATGTGGCTATGCGCATCATTAATTGTTAGATATCACATATGACAAATAAGATGTCACCTTAGCAGTTTTTGAAAAATCAGACATATGCTACCGAGTTAATGGGGTTAGTGGGGTCGGGCTTAATCGCAAGTGAAAACAAAACTATTGGACGAAAACCGCAAATTTGAAACTATTGGACTAAAACTGCAAATTTGGTCAAACCACAAGGACGAAAACCGCAGTTATTTTTATTAAAAGTGTATGAAGATTGAAGTCATAGTTATATCAGATGCATTCGGCATATTTTTCTCAATAATTATATAAATATATTATTATTATTATTATTATTATTATTCAAACATTTTTCAATGAATGAGTGACTTGTTTCAGGTATTTGGGAGTAGGATTAATTCTCCTCCCTGCATTCGGCATCTTTGCACTCGTTGTTAAGTGTAAGCAGCTACTTCTATCAACACGAGGTTGAGGTAACAATATGTCTCTTAGCTTACATGTTGTAGACCATACCGAAATTATATGTACTATAAAACGAACATGTTTATTTAAAGGAATTAAATTGTAAATTAGAAACGTTAAAGCATTTTGGTTGCATTTGCAGTTAGTTCTGTTTTGTTTATGTTGATTATTAAATTCCCTTTATATTAAGTTTTGGCAGGTCGGGTTCAGACTGTCAAGAATGGACTTGTCATTATGATAAATCTGCGTATCTATCATGCGTGTAACATAGGAAACACTGGTAGTGTTTTAAGTGTTAGTGTTAAGTGTTAACCGGTGAAGATCGAGTCCATAAAAGCCAATGTTTGACACACTAGATTGGGCTTTTTGGCCTGTTAATACAGTTTTAATCGGTGTAAACGAGCTGAGCCCGAGCTCGGCTTTTAATTCGTTTTTTCAAGCCCAGGCTCGTTTATTATTTATTAATCAATTTTTTATTTTATGTATATATTTTTTGAGAGCAGCCTTAACATAGAAGATACTACTATACTAGTAAGTGTGAAGTGTTAACTTGTGAAGAACAAATCAAGTCCATAAAAGCTAATGTTTGAGGCGCTAGATTGGGCTTTCGGACCATAAGCCGTTCATATGGTTTTAGGGGCGTAAACGAGTTGAGCCCATGCTCGAGCTCAGCTCGTTTCGACCTCTTTCTCTAAAGCTCGGGCTCGGCTCGGAGTCGTTTTTTCAAGCTAGGCTCAGCTTGTTTGGTATCTATTAATTAGTTTTTATTTTTTTGTATGTTATGAGAAAAACCTTAATGAGGCTAAGCTCGACTCTAGTCCGTATTCGGTATCTTCAACGAGGCAAAGCTTGGCTCGAGCTCGGCTGTGCAGTCTAAAGCTAATTAATACATAGAATCTAAAATAGTTAAAACTAAAAAACACGTTAGGCTTGTTAAGGCTCGACGAGCCTAATCAATCTTCCCATACAAGGTTTGTCTCGTTTCGAGCTTTTTCTCAAACTGATATCGAGCAGGCTTGGCTCGGTTGCACCTCAACGTTTTAACTTTTAACAGGTCTCATTTGGGCTGAAATTGGCCGTTTCAAAATGTATCGGTTGAATCGACCCGCTGGAAATTTCAAGAAATTTATAGCATCTTATTTTTATATTGTTGTTATTTTCTACATTTTCTATTTAATTGCTGATTGATGCAATCACTTTTATTGCATAATGATTTTAAATGATTTATTATCCACCAGTCTTGTGAATGGCTGGTAGAGTGAATGGTATAACGAAGTTGGTAGAATGAATGGTATGAGGAAGTTCATTCCAAATCTTATGATTTGATTGTAAATAAGAGTAAAAAGACAGAATTGGCCTTCAAAGATCTTTTTACTAGGCTGCATATTCAAGCTTAAAACACACAACTTCATCTATCTATAGTTACCATAACATGGGCTGGTTCGGTAGGTTTTGATGAAAATCTTGAGTTGAACCGTTAACTATGGTCTTCAGACGTGGTAAATTTAACTAATTGGGTTAGGTGAATTGGTTGGACCGGTTGGTTTTACTAGTTTTGCGGTTTAACGTTTTTGTTTTGTTGGTTTGACGATTTAAACTATAAGTTAATTTCCTTTTCAAAATTATTAGTTTTGAGTTGAAAACTGAATGTCCGTGTATATAACGAGCAAATACCCCTTGTATTGACGTATACCATCACATTCGTTGTTCTGCACGAACGTATACCATCAAATCACATCAAGCTTTATTTTGATTCTTTTACTTCTACCCTTTGGTTATTTTACTTTTCTTAACAAAAAAAAAAGGATAAGTAGATTTATTCTTGCTTTAAGAAGTTTATAAATATATCATGTCATCCCGTCAATTTTAGGATACAGTATTTGATACAACCAAGTTTTTAAATAAATCTGCTTATGGACCGGCTAATGATGCAAAATTGAATAATTTATTGATTTAATTATCCCTGATTATTGGACCAAGTTTTTAAATATAAAACAGATAAAAAAAATAGAATTAAAAAAATAGGAGTTGTGAGGGGAAGCAGCAGTCCAGTGTTGAATTTGGGCTGACTCGTGTATTTTCGAGCTTGAGTTAGCCCAAGCTCGGCTCGTAAACAACCTTACGTTAATTATAGTATTACATGAAAATATATTACTTATTTATTTGAGTTAATTATTTTTTTTAAAACTTTTGCTATTAAATTTATTTGTCAATCTTAGATATTGTTCTTTTTTCGTATGTATGTTTTATGAAAAAAGGTTCATCAAATTTAAAAAAAGTTGTGATGGGTGGTAAAGGTTTTTAGATTTGGGAGTGAAAACAATGGTTCAAAACCTTGTATGAGCGTAGTAGATGAGTATGTATATGTGTGTAGCCGTTAAAAAAATATTATAATTATTAATTTTGTATTATGGACATTTAATACAAAACAAGGCACCAACGAAGCGGAAGGGACAAGCAAGTGGACCAACAACATCATATCAATGTTATAACTTATATTGTAAGACTAAACTCCAAAAATTATATATAAATAAAGGAATAAAGATACTTGAAAACTAATCAAGATCCTTTCACTTTAGCCGATATTAAGCTTTGTTGTTACTTAAATAATATTTAACAATTGTTATTAATATAATATTGATATGTTGGCAAATAAAGAGATGCCCTTTGTGGAAATTTGGAAGTAAATGTATTGATTGGTTACCCAACTCCTCTAGCAACCTACAAATCTACAATATTCCATTTTTTGGACCAACAACACATGAAACCATGAAATACCAAAAGAAGAAAAAAAGTTACATAAAAGTTAATAAATTGGTATATTATAAATCAGTTTATTTCATATTATAGTTATTTTGAATGTATAAAGTTTGAAATCATTTTTGTTTGCCTAGGCGGTAATGGCTAGGTACATACGTGAAGTTGTTCGCAAGTTGTTTGCAGTACTTGGAAGAGACGTTACGATAAATTATGGAAATAAAGTACATATGTGAAGTTGTTCGCCATTTATGGGCCAAATTTTATAATTGAAAATAATTATGAGAATTTTGTGAACTTAAAGAGGTATCGTGATTTTTAATTAACACTAACCTATACATATACACAATACCGACATGGAATACGCTGTATAACAAATAATAACATTCAATTCAAAATACAATATACTATAAACAAGCCCAACGTAATCTGTGATTACGTGAAGCTCTGGACGACCCGCAAGCCTATTACTTAGTCTGTATAAAAATTATAATTAAAAAAATAAATAAATTAGAGTATGTATAAATATTAGTAAATAATAAACGAGTCGAGCCCAAACCCAGTTTAAGCTTGAAAAGGCTCAAAACTAAGGTGCAAACGAGCTTAGCCGAGCTCGAGCTTGACTAGGCTCGAGCTCGGCTTGTTTAACCTACACAGAGCTCAACCTCGACTCGTTTCGATCTCTATTTTTAAAGCTCGAGCTTGTGATTAGTTTTTCAAGCTCGATAAGTGAAGCTCATGCTCGAGCTTGTTTATCAAACGGGCTACTTTTAGGCCTGAACCTGTTTAAGCTCGGCTCAATCAAGCCTTTTTCACAAGCTAATCTCAAGTATTTCGTGAACCACTCAGCTCATTTACACCGCTACTCAAACCAAACCAAACTCGAGATTGAAATACTACTCACTTTTACCCTTCCACCCGGTGAGAAAAATAAAAAGCAGAATTGTTAAAAAAAAACTAAAAAATATAATAATAGAATAATAATAATTTTCAAGTATAAATCCACCCACATCCATTCTCACTGATATCTGCTCTACTCTGCATCTAATCTCCAACAACCTCCAACCAACCTCACAACTGTAAGCTCCCAAATTCTCATCAATTAAATAATAATAATATTATTAACGATCTGATCTGTTACTACTTGATTTGAGCTGAGATCTGTAGTGTTTTCACAGATCGATAATGGCGCGTAAGAAGATCCGAGAGTATGATTCAAAGCGGTTGGTTAAGGAGCATTTTAAACGGATTGCTGGTTACGAATTAGCGATTAAATCCGCACAGGTATTATTATTATTATTTAAATTGTTATTGTTAGTGTGTTGTTGTTAGTGTTAGTGTTCAATTGTTATTGTTTTGTTGTAGCGATTGAATCTGTGATGTGTATTAACTGGATATCGAATCGGATTCGAAACTAATGAGCATTGAATCAGCTACAAGTGTTAGTTTGATCGGATCTGTAGTTTTAGGTTATTGAGATAAGCAAGTGTTTGTTTAATCGGATCAGACGTGTGTTTGTGTGATTGAGATAAGTGTAGAGTTGCTTCCTGTTATTGAATCTAATTGTTGCTGATTATGTTATTCTGATTGTGATTCGTTTCGGTGCAAATGAGCTGAACGGAGCCCGAGCTCAACTAGGGTTGAGCTTGAGCTCGGTTTGTTTTGAGCTCTTTTTTTAACGTTTGGGCTCAGCTTGTTTATTAATTATTTATTAATATCTAATGTACATATGTTTTTATAATTTTTATATGTTTTGAGAAAATTTTTTTATCGAGTATAAAGTTGGCTGTGCAGTGTGAAATTAATCCATGGAAGTCTAAAATAGATAACGCTTAATAATGCACAAGGCTTGATCTATACGAGCTTGGCTTGAAAAAGCTCGGCTCGTTTCGAGCTTTCCATTGTTTCGATCTCGCAACCAGATCGGCTTGTTTGCACCCCTAGTTACAGAATAACTGTTTAAACACAAATCCAAACCTCTCGGCTTGTTTGCACCCCTAGGCACATGTTTAAAGTCGCAAAAACATATTATGAGTCTGATGTTCTGATTATTTGGTTTGTTACCTTTAATCAGGCAACTGAATATAGTTTTTCAAATCACCATAAACTCTTTGAAAAGGCACTTAGAAAAGGCCCTGATGCAGTAAGATCACACTTAAATAGGTTAATATGTACAACACGGTTTCTTGATGACAGTAGTTTTGGCCAACTATTGTTTAAGTACAGTTTATGTACCTCTAAGAAATAGAACTAAGATATCATTATATTAATGTTTATAACTATACAATTACTGGCAAGAAAAAAAAAAGTTATAAAGCCCTCAAATGAATTGTCCATTCATATGGTCAAGTGTAGATTTTTGTAGAAATAATTCATATAGTATTACTATACGTGTTTCAAACCAGTGGCGGATTCAGAATTTTTTGTTAGGGTGGGCACAAAATGGATTAAGTAAAAAATGAGTCGGGTCAAAGAGAATATGGCCGACTAACCATTTGAAGGCCCATAGTTGAATAACTTTTGGAGCAAATGAGAGGGTAAACTGATATTTTTGGGCCACTGTCTACAACATAACAAGAAACTTTTAATTGAAGAGTCACAATTTTCGTTCGTATATGTTTCACGAACTTAATGATAGTAGTTGATAATAATCAGATGTTCACAAATTGTATTTTTAAAAAGTCAGTTTTACATATAATGATAATAATATTTTTTGACACGCAAAAATTGTTTATCTAACCAAATAATATAAAATTGTAAAGTAAAACATAAAAAAGAAAATTCATATTCAAATGCTATTAATATATTAAATTAAAAATCAATAAAATAATAAAAACAAAACTACTAGATCCTCAAGCATGAAAAGTGAGAGACCGTAAGTGTGTGAACTATTAGGTCCTCACTCCTAAATCATGTATAATTTCTTTAATAATTAGAATAAACTAGAAAAAAGATAAACAATAAAATAAAATCATAGTGGGCCTTTTATAATTAGATAATATAGTTCAAGTTTGCATTAGTCGAAGAAATTAAAAAGCATTTATGACGGTGAGGCAGTTGCACTTTTCATCTTCCCCCTCTCGGTTTCACAGTAGTTCAACAGCAGCATCACCGGATTGCTGCCGCATGTCAATACCTCCCTGTAAATCCACCCATGGGGCACAGGCCGGCAGCAGACGGTGGGCAAAGGCTGATTGTTGACACATAATATACTAAAGAGTACTCGGAAACGCGACTCTCCGGCAGCCGGACGGTGGGCACCAGCCCACCGTAGTCATGCACTAGATCCGCCCCTGTTTCAAACTGTTGATTATACCTGATTGTGAATTGTCTATTTATTAGCATGACTAATTGGATAACTCAAACATGATTTCTCGGTGAGATTATTGACTAATGCATCTCTTTTTTGTACACCAGATTACTGAATCTACAGACTTGAATGAGCTGGTAAACGTGGAACCTTGGCTTTCTTCATCAAAATTGGTTGTGAAACCTGATATGCTGTTCGGTAAGCGTGGGAAAAGTGGGCTTGTTGCTCTAAATCTTGATTTGGCCCAAGTTTCTGAATTTGTGAAGGCACGGCTTGGTAAAGAGGTAAATGTTTAATTGGAAACTTGATAAAAAAGAGCATAGTTTAGACCTAATTAAATATAGTACTTTCTTATGTGTTTAGTACAGACACAAGTGTGCATATGTTTCATATTTAAATCTAGAAAGTACTAGGTTTAAGTTTTATAGTCAATGTTGATTTTTCCCCAACCGAAAACAAAACCTATATGTTTTATATGCAAGTGTAATGCTAGTGGGACAACCCCCTTTTGCAATTATCTTGTTTACACGTGTGCTCTTACTTTATTCTCTGTGTGTCGAGTAGAGGTGGCAATTTCGATCCATGTACCTCTTAATGGGTCTAATTGGTTTGTGTTTTATCTCATATAATTCAATTAAAAAAAATAGCTAAAAGTGAATGTGCCAAACTGTTTGAAAGTCACCCGAAGTCTATTTTTAAATCTTACAACCTCCTAGATCTTTGTTTTAAAGACTTGAATTATTATTGTATTAATATAGTTTTTGTAATCATCTTTTGCACATAAGAATTTCTGTAAAAAAATTAGTAAATAGCTATTTACAGTCAATCCAACGACCAATTCTAAAAAATGAAACTTCCCAACCCTTTTGACATTTTGTCAATTTTTCTCATCTTGCCATCTCTGGCGTTGAGCTGTAATTTAATTTTACTTCTTATACATGTTGGACTTAACAGGTTGAGATGGGAGGATGCAAAGGACCCATAACCACATTCATTGTTGAACCATTTGTTCCACACAATGAGGAGTTTTACATTAACATTGTTTCTGAGCGATTAGGATGTAGCATTAGCTTTTCAGAGTGTGGAGGAATTGACATCGAAGAGAACTGGGAAAAGGTACATATCAATCAATCAATCATGCCCAGTAAAATCCCACCGACAGCAAAGCTATAAGTAGGGTCTGGGGAGGGTGGGATGTAGGCACACCGTACCTCTATCCAAAGGAATAAAGAGGTGGCTTCCAGAGAGACCCTCGGCTCTAAGTACATGTGTATGAAGCAAAATAAAGGAAATCAAAGTTTAACAGTTATATAAAAACTACTACTAATTAAAATAATATTAATAATAAGATCACAGTTTAACAGCTATATAAAAGCTAATAATAATTATAATAATAATAATATATGTAAGGGAAATACCATTATGGTATGTGACCTAAATAAGTTAAGTCTAAGCCCTAAGGAATTCAATTCTCTCTAAAAATCCTTAACTTTAATTCTACTTCTCCACGAATTCCTATCCTCAACCATGTCCTCTGAGAGGTTTAGGTCTATCAAATCCTGCCTAATCCTCTCATCCCAAGTCAATTTCGGTCGTCCTCTACCCCTCCTCCCCTCTATAGTAATGTTTTCTACGGATCTAACAGGATTCGTCGTCTGTCTTCTCTTTACATGTCCAAACCATCTCAATCTCCACTCTCTTATCTTGTCTGCTATGTTCGCCACCCCTAATCTCTCGCGAAACACAACGTTTCTTATTCGGTCTAGCCTTGTGTGCCCACACATCCAACGTAGCATTCTCATTTCTGCTACCTCCATCTTCCGCGCATCATCATCATCATCATCATACTCAGTATATCCCACCAATAGCAAAGCTATGGTAGGGTCTGAGGAGGGTAAGATGTAGGCAGCCTTACCTCTACCCCATAGGGATAGAGAGGCTGCTTCCGGTGAGACCCCCGGCTCGATAGTAGTTTTGCATCAAGCCTTGGACATAAGGCACATAGCACTCAATCATCGGGACACCGGCTGATCAGTGCATGTACCCTTATCTTTCAGCTATCAACGCCACTACATGATGCCTGATTAACCGTCCGTCACTTTTAACGTTATTTTCACGAGATTAGTAAAATAACGTCAAAATTAGTGCAATTTCACTTTTGCCCACCCGAGGGTTCACACATATATACATCATATCTTCCGCACATGACTTTTCTTATTTTATTCTTGTGCAAAAAGTATAATGAAAGCTACACATTTATTTATGAGTGAGTGTATTTTGTAATTTGTTTGATCTATAAGTCTCTTAAGTTTATAAATGAGTGAGTGAAATGTAGGGATGAGATCGGTACCGGTACCGGTGTCCCTAGTGAAATGGGTTGAAAGCTAACCCATATTCTATTTTTTATACATTCAACCTGCTATATTGTATCATTCAAAGATTTAACTTACTACTGTAATATCACTGTTTTTCTAATCATAATTAACACATTAGCTTTTTATAAAAGACTTAAAAGGTGAGAACATAAAAGGGTGGGTCAACCCAATGTTTTGTGCACTCATAATTTTATGCAATATTTCAGTTTTTTAGTCTATATTTTCTCATAACTTCACATTTTTCCCAATTTCCAGGTGAAGACCATCTTTTTGCCAACTGGGGTGTCTTTGAATCAAGAGATATGCGCTCCACTTGTTGCTACCCTTCCATTGGAGGTGAGCTTATTCCTCATTTATGCAACATCATGTTATTATATAGCAAGCTAAAGCACAATTCAACTGATAATTGTTTGTATATTATGGATATATGACACTTATCTCTTCAATGATGTAGATTAAACCTGTAATTGAGGAGTTCATCAAATCTATATATGCTTTATTCATAGGTAAACCATAAATTACACTTTATTAAAAAATTCTCTACTCTTATTACTTACCTAAGCAGCACATATTATAATTGTAAGTAAAAATATCTTTTCATATTGTGTGTTTCAGATCTTGACTTCACTTTCTTAGAAATGAATCCTTTTACCTTGGTTGATGGAAAGCCTTATCCTCTTGACATGAGAGGAGAGCTTGATGACACTGCTGCTTTCAAGAACTTTAAAAAGTATGTTTAATTTTAACTTTTTATGGACAAATGGCAAAAAAAACATATACAAGTTTTACATTTTTCTTAGTAATCGACTTTAAGTTAAGCGTAAAATAGAAACCAACTTGCATTTTTTAACCGATTTTATTATTGAATATTGATTGCATAAACGTCTGACTTGCTTGATATGTAGAAGGTTATTCATTTTGCTCATTTTGCAAAACTGTTGACGTGTAATTTTATTTCAGTAATAAACTATAAGCTGGTTTCTCTTTCGAACTTAATAGGAAGTTGGTGGCTAAATTTCAGAAAACTTCATGCGATTGGTTTTTATTAGTATTGCTATAGAATATGACATTTATGACATATTCATGTGTTATCTTACATTTCTTTTAATTTTCCAGGTGGGGCAACCTTGAGTTCCCATTGCCCTTTGGAAGAGTTATGACTGCTACCGAAAGCTTTATTCATGGACTAGATGAAAAGGTACACATTATTAGCCATTTTTGAACCTTATAAACTGACTTTCAAACATCCTACTTTTTAGTTTTTTTTTTCTTCTCACTTTGAATTTGTAAATGCGTGTTTATACTCTTACAGTAACATTTACATGATTAAATTTTTTCTTTATATTGAAACGTTGCAGACTAGTGCATCTTTGAAGTTTACAGTTCTTAATCCAAAGGGACGAATTTGGACCATGGTTGCTGGTGGAGGTGCTAGTGTCATATATGCTGATACAGTATGTTTCCACTCTTTCTCGCTCGATTTTTGCAAATCCATGCCGAATCTCTCATTAAAATTTAAAAAAAATAGCTAAACAGGAAGCATGTGGAATGGGTTGAGATATTCATTTAGCAGCCAACCTCGTGTTAACTTATTTTTCTAATGTGGACGCCATGGCAACTCCTCATCAGATACTACATATTTTTTGAATGTTTCTGAAAATAATACTAAAAAGTTATTTCACATTTATATTAAAAAAAAGTTTAATTATCACATCAGATGCCAAATTGCATGTACATATACACTAAAATGACAAATCAGTGCAAATATTTTTTTGAGAATAGCTGAAAATGCTGTGCCTCATGTTGAACGGCTCCTTTGCTACAATGGCCTGCAGTTTATTCTATTTTTTATGCATAAAACCTCTAAAGTCTTATTATTCAACAAATTAGACTACTATTGAAGTATACATATCTGACACTAAAAGTTTAAACAAATTTTTTAAAAGCTGACCAAAATTATAACTGCTTTGATGAATTATTATTTACCACTCATATCTTGTTTCATTTGAAATCATTGTGTAAACCAGGTTGGAGATCTTGGTTATGCATCCGAGCTTGGAAACTATGCTGAATACAGTGGTGCACCAAATGAAGAGGAGGTTTTGCAGTACGCTCGAGTTGTCATTGATGTAGGCTAAATCACTCTCTTAATGTTGTTGGAAATAAGTGTAATATTCATATGTTATATTCAAAGGTTAAAACTTAATATGACGGTTTGGTATGTACAGTGTGCGACTGCTGATCCAGACGGTCAAAGGCGAGCTCTTGTAGTAGGAGGTGGAATTGCTAACTTCACTGATGTTGCAGCCACATTCAATGGCATCATTCGTGCCATGAAAGAGAAGGTACTCATTCACTTGCATTTAATCTAGCGGCTTTTACTTATATTCCGGTCTGAGCCGCTAACTACGGTTTCGAAAGACAAAAAACCAAACTGACTGCGTTGGTTGGACTGGCCAATTTTGGTAGTTTGATGGTTGGGTTTTGAACCAGTTATATATATATATATATATATATATATAGGATTGGAATCATGTGAGAACTATTTTGAAATTGAGAACTTTGAGAACCATTTCGGACAACAAAAAACTCAAAAATAAAAAAAAAATCATAAAACAAAAAAAATAAAAAAAGTAAAAAAACCAAAATTCTTATTTATCATCGCGGTTTCGTTAGAAAAATAACGTCTCGGTTTAGAAGTTATACATATATGTATAATATGTACATATATGTTTTACATACATGTTTTTTTATACACATATGTATAATTTAAGGTAAATGATAATGTACATATACGTACGTTACGTAACTAGAGTTTAAATGAAATTATACACATGTGTATAATACAAAGTTTTTTTTTATGAAACCGGAATGAAATATAAGAATTTTGGTTTTTTTACTTTTTTACAATTTTTGTTTTTTTTGTTTTATAATTTTTTTAAATATTTTTAGAGGTTTTTTTAGTGGTCCAAAATGGTTCTCAAAGTTCTTAATTTTCAAATGGTTCTCTTAGGATCCTTAGTATTTTTTCAAATGATAAGGATGGTTCATATATATAATACCTGATTACCTATACATAATGGTACATTTCTAAAAGTAACTCGAACTGTCAAAACTGAACCGTATACATCTTAAACCGGCCAAACCGGTGGACTTACATTGGTTTGGGTGGTTCGGTCGGTTTCAACAGCTTACGAACAACCTTAATTGAATCCATTTTAGACAAAAATTTAGATTTCAAAATGGTGAAAATGAATTTTGACATTTGCTATAGGAGGCCAAGTTGAAAGCTGCTAACATGCACATCTACGTAAGGAGAGGCGGTCCAAATTACCAAAAAGGACTAGCGAAGATGCGTGAACTCGGGGAGCAAATTGGCATCCCAATTGAGGTAAATAATTTTTCATCATTTAGTTTCTCAACATAAACATTTTCGAAACTAAGAGTAAATCTGTCATTTTGAAATTGCTTATTCCATACAAACAATAAATAAATATACAGTTTTAATAAGCCTAAATTGTAACTTTGCTTATAAATCTCTTTGTAGGTGTATGGTCCCGAGGCAACAATGACCGGAATATGCAAACAAGCGATCGAGTACATCACCGCCACTGCTTAAACGCCACCCGGCTTTTGTATTTCTCAATTTCTTATGGTTTGTTACCATTTAAATGGAAGTGTTGTGTCTTGTTTGTGTTTGTGTCAGTCTGTTCTTTTGAAAGTTTTTAGAAAACCAAAGAAAAATGACAAAATTGTGGTCTGGTTGGTTCTAAAGACATGAGTATATGTGTAGAAGACTCATAATTTCTTCAACATTATGATTTTATTAGAACTGTTATAAATCATTATGATTTCTTCAACTTTATGATTTTAGTAGAACACGTTTGTGTTACGAACTAAACCGTGTCCAAACGGAGCTAAAATAAATGTGATGTCGATACTCGAAGTTGAGTGATTGGAATCAGTGCTGTAAAAATCGTTAGTCGCTAGTTGGGTGGTGAGGTGAGGACTAGCGATTAATCGAATCGGACTTTAATGTATAATTTTCAGTTTTGTATATACAACCACACATATTTATATGTAATTTACAATTTTATACATACATAAAAACATTTTGGCCGGAAATTGGCTTGAATTTTGTTTGAAACCGTTGGTTTTTTATGGAATCTTACTGGAAACCGCTGATTTTGGTCGGAAACCGTCGATTTTGGCCGGATTTGATCGTTGACCGATTAATTGGCTGATTAGCCCAAAATTAATCAGTAAAGCGGGGACTAGAAAATAATCGGCACATAGTCGAGATTTTTGCAACACTTGTTGGAATGCATATTGTTAAACTTGGGTGACTTTTATAAGAGTAAGAGAATTTGGTACATCTTTGGGACTAATAATATTATTCTTTTCATAAATCAAATGGAAGTTTTGATTATGATCCTTAAGTATTTTCATGAATCATTATGAGGATTTTGATTAGGCTCTTAAGTTTATATAAATTGACATTAACATCTCAAGAATCAAACGAAGGTTTTATTTGACTCATAAACTGGCCATTATGGTGTTTAAATAAAATAATTGAATTAGGAGTTTTATTATGATTATAAATACAACCTATGACTCAGTTATAACACACCAAAATCGAGACAAAGACACTCACCACTTGAGAGAACTCTCACAAGTTTCTTCTTCCACCATCTTACTCGGTGACTCCTCGGGTACGTGAGCCATCTCTGATAGTAAATATACTGCTTCGGTTGTTGTAGGCTGGAAGACAAGCGTGCTCATCTAAGAAGAGGCGCAAAATTTGTTTTAAAGAACCCGCGTGAAACACGAATTCTCAACCAACGTTAACGGATTTGTTTAAATGTTGCAGTTGTTGAAGATAACAAGTTGGATTATTTAATATCTAAGTAATTTTATTTATTCGTAAGTACAATTTAGGATACAATTGAACTAGCGACATACTATTAATTAAATTGCACACACATACATTCTTAAAGTCAATTTGTATCCATAAATATATCCACTGCTAATTTAGTATTTGTATTAAATGAATATAACCAAGGAAAATGTGTTGCATGCGTGGACGCATAGACATAATTTTAGATACATAGATATCTTAATATTTGCTCAGGGGTATTCAATAAATTAAGCCCTTCGTAAATCCGTCCATGTTGGTAACCCGTAGTTGAGATGTCCTAATTCGACCATCCTTACCTGCAGTAACAATCGCCAAACCCCACGTGTGTGGCGCATCAAACGCAAGGGACGGCAGCACCGTTGATATGCTTTTAATGTCACACCAAGGGACGGCCACCGTCACATTTTCAGAGAAAAAATATTCGCTCGATAAGTTACTTTTGGCTCTTGTGTACAGTTTATCAAAGCTAACATGGTTCCAAATGTATATGTTCGAGTCGTCTCCAGTGGAAACTATGTGTTTTCCGTCCGCTGTGAAGGATGCAAACATCTGGCTTCCAGAATTCTTCTTACTTGTGTAAGAGCATTCTCAATTCATCCACCATAATATGTGAGTGGGGTTTTTATGATACATGGAGTTGGTTTAGGGTGTTGTGAGTGAATAGTAACGAAAATGTTGTGACTTTTCTGTATATTTGAAAAGTATTTATAGCACCCTTTAAACTTTTTAATATTTGTTTAGAGTGGTTGTGAGTAGATGAGAGAGTAAATGTAATGATAAAGGTATAAAACATATTATTTACTTGAACATGAGATAGAAAAAATACGACGATTTTTAGTGTATAAGGGTGTTGTGACTTGTGAGTGAATAAAAAAGAAAATGTTATGATTTTTAGATATATTTGAAAAGTTCATGTAGCACTCTATAATATTTTTAATATTTGTTAAAAGTGACTGTGAGAACATATGTAATGATAATGATATAAAATGTTATAATTTAACTAAAAAGAAAAAAAAATATATAGTGTTTTTTTAATGTAAAACTAAAGATAGAGGAAATATAGAAAGGGATAAAAATGGTCTAAAAGGTACACTATACCTTTAAATTTGCCGACAACATTAACTTCACAAAGAACCCTAACTTTTGAATCCGTCGATGAAACTATAAATTTCCTTGTATCGGTAGGACAGAACTGGAATCCCGTTATTTGTCTCGGCCATTTCTTTCTACATAGTACACTTACGTGGGTATTGATTTGCAGTAGTTTATCTGAAAACATTCAATAACCGAATCAAATCAACTCAAAACTCTAAAGCTATCTTAAATAATAAGTATTGTACCTAAGATATCGTAAAAACTACAATTTCCATCTAATGTTCCAACAATGCACCCCTAATATAATAAAAACATATCTTCATTAGTTAATGTTTTAAGAAAATAAGGTTTATTATTAGTAAGAATTAATTAAACGAATATAAACCAACCTTCCCATTTGGATAATAACACACGGCAGTCACGATTTCAGGGTTCTCAGTCCAATCCGTAACCTTACAACCGTTTACTTCCTAAATTCGCACTTTCCCATCAATCGATCCGCTAATGAAATGATTTTCATCCATAGGATTAAAATCTACGCAAGTAACTGTAAACATAATCAAACTAATCAGTGAACTCAATCTTTAAAAATAAGAAAGAACTAGTTTTGTGACCCGTGCGTTAGGGCGGGGCCTGAAAGCATTGAATCATGCCCTCACATTAAGTTCCAACCGACACTTAAGAAAACCTGTCTCAAACCCGACTCATTGTCATATATAGGGAACAACTTACCGAAATTGTTATGAGTGAAAACTTTGAGGCATTCACCGTGTCCAATTTGCCACAAACGAACCGTTTTATCAACCGAAGATGACAATAGATACTGCATCATCAAGTCCAAAATACATATTCAATATTTAAAGGGAAATTAGATGTTAATAATTCAAACTGAGTTTATTCTCACTAATGGTTCCAAATTTATAAAGTTGTCTCTCAGTGGTCCCATGCTAAAAAAAACTTAACTGTGTTAAGTTTTTTCCAAATTTCAAACCGGTTACTTAGGGCTTTTGATTGGAAGTATTATACAAGCCAATTGATAATTTTTTTTAGCTTAAAACAGCTTGATTAGTGCTTCAAATCGGGTGTTTACACATACAATTAACAATAATCAAGTTGTTTTGAGCATCGTTTCGAGCTATAGGTTTTACATCAACAGACTCATATCATCAATTCAACCAAAAGACCTAAAAATTCGTTTAAAATTAGGAAAAAACTTAACGATGTTAAGTTTTTTTAACAGAGGGGCACTCGGAGCCAATTTATAAAAGTCTGGTATCACCAGCGAGAATAAACTTTGCTGAGATTATTATCAGGAATATCAGCCACTAATATTTAGTTAGGATTATTAAAATCTAATTTGCCAGATTTAAAAACATATTATATAAAAATAAAAAAAAGTTGCTTTACTAACCCCTTTTTTTGACCACGAAAGGGATAAGATTTCACCACCATGATCATGAAACTCATGAACGGGTTTCTCTAGTATTCTAAACACTTTTGGTGGCATGATAACATGAGGTGATTTCTTCATTTTCCCTTGCTATACTTTATCTACATTAATTGGGGATAATTCAGAGCGATGATTTGTCTCGTATTTAGAAACTGCCCACACGCGCACAATATTGTCACTACCCGCGCTTGCTAAGTGTCTACCATCGTGACTAAATTTAAGGACCGAAATGGTCCCATTATGCGCTAGAAACTCTTGTGTGGCATAAACCGATGATAACTCTTTGGATTTCTTTTTATGTGTGTGTACGAGGATTTCATGAGCGTATGTAATACCCTTTTGACATGTGCCAAAATTGACACTTTTCTTTTTGGAATTTCTTTTACTATCCTTTACCGATACAGATGGCGCTAATTCACTTGCTAGATTGGACCAACAAGACAATGATGGTTTTCTGATTATACACGCGTCATGATCGTGTTTAACAGATGGGTTTGTTTAATCCATAACGCCAAGAAAGTTGTCTTTTACTTGATTAATTTCTTCGTCCTTTACAAGGCAATTAGAACTCAACCTTACAGATTTAAGAAACCTATTACGACGTTCATTGACACTGAGGAGATTACCCATCCAAGAGTCATCTTTAAACACGGAAGTCCAACAATAGTCGAACAAACGTTCACAATCTAATTCAGACAATGAAACAAACATCTCATGGATCGTAGTCGTGTTCTCACCATAGAACCATGGTGCATCACTGTCAATTGTTGTCATCGCTCGTATTTCTCTTGATCTCACGATTTCAAACATTTTATACTCTTTTACAAATAAAGCGTTAAAAGGTAACTTTGTTGCTATAACTGATAATGAAATATAATTAAAATGATTTCTATTTTATGTGTAATTTAAAGTCGATTATGAAAATTAAGAAAAGTGTAAGAATAGACATTTACCAAAATCGGTGATAGAAAGAACAAGAAACAAAATTGAATCGTTTATAGCCTGTTTTGGAAAAATATCATGTAAAAATAAATTCAGTTACATATTTAAAAAAATATGTATCATTCTTGCCGTCTATATTCAGAAATAATTGTTAAATGACACGTCATATTCCATGTAGCACTTACAGTATGCATACATATGCGATGGAATAATATTTCATATAAACTATTTTCATATAATCAACAAATAAAGTTGTTAAAAGGTAAAATGTGCCGTCAAATTTGATGTTGAAATATAAACCGACTTCTATTTTACGTGTACTTCAAAGACGGTTACTAGACTTAAGAAAAAATATAGAAATAGACATCTAATATAATGGGTTTGGAGAAGGTGTAAAGATGGACATTTTCTAAAACCGAATTTAATAAATGTCTATCTTTACATTTTTTTCTTAAGTTTAGTAACTGACTTAAATTACACGCAAAATAGAAATTGGTTTATATTTCATCACCAATGTTAGCAACATAGTTACCTTTTAACGACTTTATTTGTGGATTATATGAAAATAGTTTATGTGAAATATTGTTTCACCTTGTCTATACGCATATGGTATGTGACAATTGGAATCTGATGCGTTATTTAACAACTATTTGTGAATATAGACTGCCAAAACGATATAATTTTTTCTAAATATGTAATTGGATTTATTTTTACATAATACTTTTTCCTAAACATGCTATAAGCGATTCAATTCCGATTCTAGTTCTTTCTATCTTCACTTTAGTATATCTTTACACTTCGTTTTAATTTCAGTAACCTACTTTAAATTACGCGTAAAATAAAAGTTAGTTTTAGCAACAAAGTAACCTGTCAATAGCTTTATTTGTAAAAGAATATAAAAGGTTTGAAACAATGATGTCAAGAGAAACAAGAGCGATGACAACAATTGACAATGCTTCAATGACTGACTTAAATTCAGAACGTTTGTTGGAGTTTATTTGTTCCGAGATTATTTGAAAAACAAGAAAAAATAAATGAATTCTTCAAAAGGGGTAATTTAAGAAACGATAATATCTGACCTGGGTGAGTCCACTTTCTCTTCAAAGTGGATGACTGTTTTATTGTTGAATCTTAAATCTTATTCATATTATCATTTACATAACTCAAACCTACCTATATATAATATTTTAATTTATAAATGTTGACTCAATTGTTAAAACGGATACCAAAATTTAAGACGGATATAAGGCTGAGGGGTGCGGAGCGCGAGAAGGGGCGCGAAAGCCCATCCGCTCGTGCCCCGGGGCGCGAGCACCACACCACCGAGGCGCGAGAGGGGCGCGAAAGGGGCGCGAGCACGCAGACCAAGGCAGGCGCAAGGCCAGTCACGGCTGAAAATGGGCGTAAAGTGGCTTGGGAATGCGTGCAGAGCCGTTGGGTGTGGATAAATAGAGCCGTTGGCTCTTTAAGTTTATTAAAAAAAAAAAAATTTTCTCTATATAAACCAATATCAACCCAATATCACATACCACACCCAAAATCACATAAAATACTTTACCACAACCTCAAAAAAACCCAAAATCACCCCATCTTTCAAACCTTTTTTTAAAAACATGGCTGGAAATTGGTACCCAAACCTAGATTCAGATTACAGTTACGACGATTTATGGTCGGCACCGGACCAACCGATGTTTTATAAAAAAATAAAAAAAAAAACCGCTCGCGCCCCCTCTCGCGCCCCTCCACACCAGGGCCCGGGGCGCGAGCACCACAACCAACACCCATCTTATCAAGTTTCTCTCTCTGCCACACGTCACAATATTATTGGCTGGAGCCCCCACTCGCGCCCCCTCTCGCGCCCCCCACACCCCTCAGCCTAAGTTTCAACTTTGTGTTAATAATAAGTTAATAACTAGTTTCAATGTTGAGTCAAATGTTAAAACGGATTTGTAGGACTCATAAATGCATGTAATGTTTTTATTTTTGACTTTTTATATTTATAATCTTATCTAGTAATATTAATAAAAGAAAATAACGAGGACAATGTACGGTTGTCCAAACTGCTTCTGTTTATCGTGATGCTTCTATTTAATGGTTTTCAGTACCAGTGGACTTTAGTTCAACTGACATTGGAATGAAGTGAAGATTTGGGCTGAAACCGTAAGATCTCAAGTTCAAATCTGATTCAAATCGGGTTTTACCGCAGTTTGCCTTCAAGCGACGGTTTTCTCTGAAATAGAAGACGGTGAGTTTGAGTTACCTAAATCTGGCTGCGATCATGGGCATATATATACATTTTTTTTGCCATTAGGTTATCCCAAATAGTCGGCTTATTCGTTGAATTTTTATAAAAGATATAAAGGTTTTAATTAATAAAATTGAGTAGGAATATATGTAATTGAGAAATGATATTTATTTATTTATTTATTTATCCTGTGGTTACAAGTTCACATTACCCAACAGAATATAACCCCCAATACAAGGGAATGGACAGGTGACAGTAATAATCAAAGAGTTCACAAGACAAGACAATTCTCTCTGTCACACCAACACTCATCTCATCCAGTCATCCTGCGCATTTTAGCACTCACCATCCTCCTATTCTAATATTTTTATTTTTTTTAAATAAATAATAATAAACGTAAACTTCACATAAATATATACAAATAGTTCTATGCACAAATTAGGACAAGGACCATTACACCTTATTTAACTTCACATCAACATCAACATCAACATCAACATGTTATAAAAATCGCTAGTCATTGATCGGATACTGTGGTAGGGACTAGGATTAATCAGGATAATCAGTATTAAATCGGATCAGACTTTAATATATAATTTTCAATTTTATATATATACACACATTTTATATGTAATTTTCAGTTTTATACATACATAAACACATTTTGGGCGGAAATTTGCTTGAATCTAGCGGGAACGCTGGATTTTTATCGAATATTGCCGGAAACGGTTAATTTTTGTCCGAATCTCGCCGAAAACTGCTCATTTTTGTCAGAATCTCGCCGAAAAATCGGTTTTGGCCGGATTTGATCATTGACAGATTAGCCCAAAATTAATCAGTGAAGTGGGGGCTAGCGATTAATCGGCGCCTAGTCAGAATTTTTGCAATACTGCAGATAAGCCTTGATGCTCTATGTGACCAAGTTCAATTCTCCCTCTCCATTAAGTTTTTGAACTGGTTTTGTCTCACTGTATCGTTGTGTATTCGGGAGAGTGCTCACGAGCTTTTCCTTAGTTGAGGGTTTTCATTGGATTGGAAGACGAGTACCTCACAATGTGGTGAATTAGACAGTATCCAATTTGAAGAATTCGTTGCTCTTTAAAAATAATAATAAATAATTCATGTCACCGACTTGGTAGAGGAACTATTACAACAGAGGTCGCAGATGTAAACCCGAATAAAATAATATAATTTTTTGTGTAAATTAAAACACGAGTAACATATACAGTTTGAAAAAAATAAAGAAATAGTCCACCTCACCTACTAGCAACCTTTCACCTTCTTTTACTCTGCGCATAGCTACTTTAACGCCCTTAATGCCAAGACGACATGGTGTTTAATGCCTCTTAAGGGTCCATGTCATCTTTAACTCTCCGAGAAGGGGGTGGGGGGGGGGGGGGTACACAAACGTAACTATTTTCAATAGAAGAACTAAACCGAGCGTATAAATTAAACTTTGTATTATACAAATATACCAAGTAACAAATACATTATCCCGTAACCCCGAGCATCACAAACTAATTTAAATACACAATTTTTTTATATTCTCATTAAAAATGAATTTTTGTCTAATAAGAAAAAGGCAAAAGTTAAAAACAAATAAAGACATAAATTGGTTGTGGCTCAATGGTAGAGCACTCACTTTACTAGTGAGAGGTAGGGGGTTCAAACCTTACTACCATCAATTTATATGGGAGATATGAGGGATGACCCTGGCTTGCCAGGGTTCGAGTCCTGATCTCACCCGGTTTTACCGGCTCCTAGCTGTCGTGCCGTTTGGCCGGCGTGGGGTCGGGTTTTATCCGGTGAATCCCTCAATAGGTGGACCGCTAGGGGCTCCGTCCGTCCGGACTAGTGGCCGGCTCGATACCTTTAGCCATTGGGGGCCGCGTACGAAGTACCCGGCGTTACTTAGTTGGCCGTTAAAAAAAAAACCAATAAAGGCAACGACATACCATGCACGTGATCTGCAATATTTTACCTGCACACTTTTTAACTTTCTCTTTGTTCTTTCTTTATCTAGTCCAATCACTGAATCAAAAGCATACACACAATTATTTATTATTTATTTAGTTGATCCTTTATTCCTTTTCATACTATAAATAGTGAAAATTGCACAAATAGTCCATGTAATTTAACTATTTTACAATTTTGATTCCTAGATTTTATAAAACACAAACCTAGTCTAAACATTTATGAAAGGTTAGCAAATTTACATCATCATATTAATCCCAGGTGAGGGTGAAGATGAGCCGAATCAGCTCGTTTCTAGCTTAATTATTATGCTATATGTAGTGGAATGACTACAAAATAAAACATTTTATGTCATATAACGTCCGGTCAGTAAATGTGTGGTTTTTGTTTTAGTGGTGTAGTAGTTTGACAACCTAATATATCACACACACAAACATATAATAATAATAATAATATAACAAGAGCATCAGGCGACAACTGCATGCCCCGCCCCCCCCCCCCCCCCAAATCGCCCCAGTGTTCTCGCCCCAAATCAACTTTGTTGCCCCTCACTACGGATGGCCTTGAAGCTTGAGCTTGAGATCTGGCTTGACTTGTAAGTTGTTTTTTAAGTTCGAGCTCAGCTTGTATATTATTTATTAATTATTCTTTCAAGTAACTTCATAAGTTCATATATAACAATTTTTAAAAATATACATAACAAATAAAAAAAATATACAAATAATAGGCTCGTTTATTAAAATGACTTTATTTTAGACTCGTGCTCGGGCTCGATTAGCACACGAGCATGGCTTGGGCTGGCTTGCACCTCTATTCCCAACCATATCTATCTCTCTCTCTCTCTCTCTCTCTCTCACACACACACACACCTTTTCGGCTAAACTAACCGAGATTAACGATGGAGAATAAACCCGACCCTCTCACAATTATTTAAACAAAATTTGCAATTATTAAAATACGGGGACCAAGCGTCAATATAATCAAACCACAAAGACCAAAATCATATAAATTTCTTTTATATATATAAAAAAATCCCATTTTTTAATCAATTCTTTTGTATCTTTCTTATTATATATTACCATTGAAGACTCTCTCACTCGTGCATTGATTCAATGATGCTGATATTACCAAACAGGATAACGACCCAAAAATCCAAAATTGAACAAAATTGAAGCTTACCCAGACAAGATTCACCATTAAAGCTTGCTCAGATCTCAATTTTCAACCAAAAATATTATTTTTGTCATTGAGGCATTTCGTCGAACAGCTGGAGTGCATTCTTGAGTTCTACTATTTACAAGATTCTGATTCAATTTCTGTCTTTTGGGGTTTCAAAAGGATAACAAGAGTGTATCGAATATGATTTTAAATTCAATTTAACAAATATCTGGAATTTAATAATATATTTTTGGAGTATGAAGAACAGAGAATATGTGTTTATGTTAGTGGTTTTAATATGGATGAATGTTTGTTCTGCAACTCTTTCTCCTTCTGGTGTTAATTATGAAGGTTAGTTTCATATGCCTCGAATATTTTTGTTGGTTTCATATTAGTTTTTTATTAATATTATTGATGTTTACACCGGGACAATTACAGAATAACGGTAGATAGACGGGCAACAAGCTGCGCCGCTACCCCTTCTGAGTAGCAAACCCTACCCTACTAAACACAACGTTCCCTTTAGCATGGGCGGAGTTACTGCTGACCACCTGCTGAACCCGCTTAAGGAACTGAACCGCGTCAGGGCCGAGAGTGCCAAAGGTGTCAAAAGCAAACGGTATGAACACGTGCTGATTCTCAAGGCAAGCTTTCTCGTGCTTAGCTACTTTACCCGCCTCGGCCTTGTTTATCGCATGACCCACCACAAACCCATGGTCCCGTAGCCCAACGAGGGGGGACACACCTGTCAAATCAACGCACGCGTGCTTCCCTTTTTCCCATCCAAAAACAAGAATGTCAGCGGGTCGTAGGGTTGATCTCCCATCTAAAGGGTCGGTTAAGAAGTTCACCGGGGCTTCCTTTTTTGCCGAGATCCCGGCCCGCTTAAGGACGTCGTAAAGCACATCTTGAACGTGTTTTTTTTATTATTTTTATTTCTTTTAATCTTAAATTTGTAATTTTTAATGGTAATTAAGTGTTTTTTTTAGTAATTATGGATGTTTATTAGTGGCTATGGTAGATCTACTAACTTTTTATATATTATAAACTCGTGTATTACACGGGTTAGATAATAAAAATGATATGATTCATAAAACTGTAAATGATAATTGTACAAATTATATATAATTCATTAGTTAAATAATAAAAAAATGTTCAATTTCTAAGAATGTTTTATAAATAAATTTTTTTAAGTAAAAAATGCTTATTAAAAGAATTATGGAAATTGTTATTATTTAATAATAGGCGATAACAAAAAATTATAAAATTAACTAAAGAAATATGTATAATTAATAGAGGAGAGAGACGGAGAAAAAGAGTAAGACTAAGCTCGAGCTCGGCTCGTTTCAAGCTTTATTTTCAAGGCTCAAGCTCGGCTCATGAGTAGATTTTCAAGCTCGAGCTCGGCTCGTTTACTACGTATCAATTATTTTTATATCATTATAATTATTTTTGTATTTTTTTTCTATTACAACTTTATGTATAAAATAATATATATTGTTTAGTTATATTTTTATTTATTTTTTCATAACTATATTGTTTAGTTATATTTTTATTTATTTTACATAATATTATTATATTAATTAAAAATTATTAAATATATTTTTAAAAAGATTATATAAATGACAGTCTCGTCTAGGCTCGCGAGCCGGCTCGAGCTCGATAAGTGAAGCTCGGGCTCGGGCTCATTTATTAAACAAGCTTACTTTTAGGCTCGAGCTCGGGTTGATTAAGCTCGGCTCGATCGAGCTTTTTAACGATCCGATTTCGAGTAGCTCGCGAGCAGCTCGGCTTGTTTGCACCCCTAGCACTAACGGGGTAGCGCGAGCCGGCTCGCAGCCGTGAATGGAAATGAAGGGAATGAATAAGGGACGACAAGGGGTGAAGGGTGAGGTCCAGTTAGCGCCATGTGATGCAATATGATAGGAACAATTAATGGCCTTTAACACAACACATACCTCAGGATGCACCAAAGAGGGATACAAGACAAAAAAAAATTAGTTTTTTATGCTTATTAATAATTGGATGTTTAGGTTAGTTTATTATAAATAAATAAATGGTTCAAGCTCTATTTACAAAACAACTTTAAAAAAAGTGTCTGGATAAACTTATTATATTTTAATAAGGCAATAAGCTGATAACTAACCTTGAAAAAAGTGTCTGGATAAACTTATTATATTTTATTAAGGCAATAAGCTGATAACTTCTTTAATTAGCAATCCAAACACCCCATTGTTTGTTAATATCTTTTATTTGTTATCATAGGAGTAAAGGGTATGCACCTACCAGAATAACCATAAAAATGTAGCTTGTTATTAAATACTTCCCTATATATATTAACTATAAATAAAAAGTTCTGCCAAACTTATAACTTTAAATGCTCTTAAAATTTAGTGTTAGTCAAATATGTGCAACTTTAGGCACAATTTCAGTAAAGTAGGCAAAATGTGAGACCTGTTTTTTTGCCTAGAATATCTGTTTATTGAGAACGAACCGAATGGGTAAACTTGTAAATTTGGATCCACCTGGAATTAGTCCGTTTGATATTCGACATGCGCAATCTCCAACAACTTATTTCTATAAGCTGATATTTTTGAAATGCGCGCATCAGGCGCACATAAGACGTGCATCACATGATGTGTGATGCGGTCTGAGCGGCGCCTTATGCAGTTAACCGGTATTTGAAATTTTAAATAAATTAGACCCTTGATTTAGCAATAGGTTTGAGTATTTGATCAAAGTAAGCCATCTATTTGAACAAATATGAGCAGAGATGATGAGAATATCTTGTATTTTAGTGTTTAAAAGTTAAAATATTATCTATGCATATTTTTAGGCAAATTGGATTTCATCCTTTCAAAACACATAATATGTTATGTAAATGTGATTTCATAAGTAACTGGTTTTATTTTATTTACTTCGGAATAATACAATTATTTTAGCGTCTTGAAAGGGTAAATACGATATTAATCATATTATTTAAAAAAACCTAACGACGCTATGTTTTTTTCAAAATTTCAAACTGATATTTTAGGGTTTTTGATCGGAATGAGAATACGAGTCGATTGATGTAAAACTTACCTCCACACGGTGGTCCAAACAACTAAATGATGCTTCAATTCCAGTATTAAAACTATTAATTTACAAAAATCAAGCTGTTTGAAGCGTCGTTTTGAGTTAAGTTTTACATCAACTGATTCGTATTCTCATTTTGATCAAAAGCCCTAGAACATCAATTTGAAATTTGGAAAAAACTTAACATCTTAAAGTTTTTTTTAACGGAGGTCCAATGAAAACAAATAGTGTGAAAGTTGGGACCAGTGACAACTATTTTCAAAGTTATGATTATTGTCGGCCAACCGCATTAAGTTGGGATCAATAAAATCCAATTTTCTTTTTTTAAGAATTTTTTTTAATATTTTCCTATAAAATGTTTTTTTTTTAAATTATAATATCTAATGTCTTTATTGATGCAGTTGTGGCTCTAATGGCTATAAAGCAGGATTTGAAGGATCCGCATAATGTTCTTGACAACTGGGATTTATCGTCTGTCGATCCTTGTAGTTGGAAGATGGTTACTTGCACCAATGATGGATCTGTTTTTGCTCTGTAAGTGTTTAATATAACACAAATGGTTTATGTGGTTATCTTTTAATGTTTTTTTTTCACCATCATCAGAGGGATGCCTGGTCAAAATATATCCGGGAATTTATCGCCTGCAATCGGAAATCTTACTAACTTGCAATCCATGTAATCATATTTTTTAGAATATTTTTTTTTACTGTTTTTTTCTAATATTTGTGTTCTTACATTTGATCTTTTGTTTTGTTTGTTTAGTACATTACAGAATAATGCGTTTTCTGGTCCGATTCCGGGTACAATCGGGAAGTTATGGAACCTTCAAACACTTGATCTTTCAGGGAATAAGTTCAGTGGTGAGCTTCCAAGTTCTTTAGGAGCTCTAAAGAACTTGAATTTATTGTAAGTTTCTATTTTTTTTTTATCTTTTTCTATTTTTTTATCATAATAGAGGTGGCAGGATAATCGGCCCGGTAGTTAAAAATGGTCGTTTTTAGTACATTGCGAAACAAGATGGGTCGGTCGACAACTCTTTATATATAAAATGGGTCATTTTTAGCTCAGCTCGTTTCGAATTCTATTATAAAGCTCAAGCTCGGCTCATAAGTAGTTTTTCACCTATATATTTTGACTATAATTTTTTATATATAACATTTTATCATATTTTTATGCATAATAAAATTTAATACATAAACACATACTAATATATTAAATAAAAACTATATAAATAATATGCTAGTTTAGGCTCGCTAGCCAGCTCGAGCTCGGGCTCGTTTATCAAACAAAGCTATTTTCAGGATCAAGCTCAGTTTGACTCGAGCTTTTATCGAACCGATCTCAAGTGGTTCACGAGTGGCTTTGGCTCGTTTTTACCCCAAATCATAATGCACATGATATAAGTGGTAAGATAAGCGGGTTGGGCAGTGGGTCAAATCAAGCTTAATTAAAAAATGGGTCATTTTTAGTACACTTTAAAACAAGATGGGTTGACCCGCAAATGCTTTTTGACCATTTTATTGAGTCACTAATGCGTTAGTTATGATTCTATAAGGCACGCCCTGTTGCGGTGCGTGCATATAATATATTTATGTTTGGGCCCTCGGGTGGGCAAAAATGCACTAATTTTGACGTTATTTTACTAATTTCATGAAATAACGTTAAAAGTGGCGGAAGGTTAATCAGGCATCATGTGGTGGCGTTGATGGCCGAAAGACAAAGGTACATGCACCACTCAGCCAGTGTCCGAATGGTTTGAGTGTTATGTGCCTTATGTCCAAGGCTTGATGCAAAACTACTATCGAGCCGGGGTTCTCACCGGAAGCAGCCTCTCTATCCCTATGAGGTAGAGGTAAGGCTGTCTACATCTTACCCTCCTTAGACCCTACCATAGCTTTGTTATTGGTGGGATTTACTGAGTACGATGATGATGATTTTGTAAGGCATATTGTTACAATAGTCATTCACTCATTTATATGTGAACGGGTCGTGATTGCCACCTCAACATGCAGTAAGTTATAACATGCTATCAAAATTTCTAATTACGGAACATATCTGTGCTCGAAACAGGCGACTAAACAACAATAGCCTCACTGGACCTGTTCCTGAGTCATTATCTGGAGTTGGAGGCCTCACTCTTGTGTATGTCAACTTGCCTTAATTTTATTTATTTATTTTAATAATGTTCTTATACTTGTTAAAGTTGGATTTGCTTTCTTATGTAGAGACCTTTCATATAATAATCTTAGCGGATCGTTGCCTAAAATATCAGCAAGAACGTTCAAGTGAGTTTTTTTTTTCAAATTTTATTGTAATTAATCATCTCTAAATCACGCTTCAATCTAAAGTCTTTTTTTCCTTTTTATTCAGAATTGTAGGAAACCCGTTACTTTGTGAACATAATTCAGAAAATGACTGTTCGGCTGTTTATCCCGAGCCGCTCTCTTTCTCACCAGACGGTATCACATCTTTCCCATGAACGTGTTTATTTTTCAAAAATTATAATCATTTTTATCCTTTCAAAACACTAAAAATGTCATATAAATGTGATATTTTTTAACTGGTTTTATTTTATTTAATATTGAATAATACAATTTTTTTGGCATCTTGAAAGGGTAAATACGATATTATTAAATTCTGAATGTTTAGAGGGACATATAAATAAAAATTAATCATTTTATAAAAATTCTGAATGGTTAAATGTGGTTGAAATAGCTTCTATAATTTCTATAATAATGTTGACCCGAATCGGTCCATTTATATGAAATAATAGGGTAGAAATTACCATATGTCATTTTACAACACAAATATGATATCTTATATATAAAAAATAATTATATATTAAGAAGGCCCCATTGTCATTAAAAGCCAGCTGGGGCACTACATCACCTCCCGCACCCTCGTTGACAATGGCGCATCGTCGACAGTGATGTACAGGCAGTTCTTTGACAAGCTCGACGATGAAGACAAGGAACGCCTGGAGACGGTCTACGCTTCAATGGAAGGGTTTGACGGCAGCATGAACACTCCCTTGGGCATCCTATCTTTCCCCGTCACTCTCACCGATGGGAATTATTCACGCACGGAGGATGTGGATTTTGTTGTAATGAAAAAACCACATCATACGTATGACATCCTATTCGGGAGAGACGGGATGGCAAGATTCAACGCCGTGGTATCCTCAGTCCACGGCATGATGGGATGGCCAACAACTGAAGGCGTAGCGATGATCACGGGCATTCCCCAGGTATGCATCGCATCTGTCTCCTCTAAACCCAAACCGAAGATGGCCAAACAAACCATCACTGAACCTGAACAGTGGGCATTCAATGGGAAATATCCCGATCAGGCCGTTACCATTGGCCCGACAATTGTTGATCCAACACGCACCTTACTCAAGCGCTTACTGCAGCGAAACGCAGACATCTTCGCGTGGACACCAGCCGACATGACTGGTGTACCCCGGGGTAAGGCAGAGCATAAGCTCAAATGCGATCCGGCCGTTACGCCGATCGTACAAAAGCGCAGAGTAATGGGGCCCGAGCAAACCAACGCGTGCAGAACCCAAGTCAAGGAACTCCTTGATGCGGGCATCGTGCGCGTTAGCAAATATCAAACGTGGGTTGCAAATCCCGTAATGGTACCGAAGAATAACAAACAATGGCGCATGTGCATAGATTTCAAAGATTTAAATAAAGCATGCCCCAAAGATTGTTATCCGTTGCCAGAAATTGATCCCAAGGTGGATTCGGTGGCACCATTTCGCCTTAAATGCTTCTTGGATGCGTATAAGGGGTACCATCAAATCCACATGGCTGTAGATGACCAGGACAAAACCGCCTTTCGGACGCCCGATGGCACATTTTGTTATAAAATGATGCCATTCGGACTTAAGAACGCGGGATCCACGTACCAACGACTAATGGACAAAGAGTTTCACGCCCAAATTGGGAGAAACTTGGAAGTCTATATGGATGATTTGGTCATCAAAAGCCCCGAGCCAGAGGCGATGTTGAAAGACATTGAGGAAACTTTCAACACACTTAGAAAGATAAACATGAAGCTCAACCCGAGCAAGTGTTCATTTGGGGTGGAAGAAGGGAAGTTCTTGGGAGTCATTATTACTAAAGATGGCTTCAGAGCGAACCCTGAAAAGGTCGAAGCCATTGTCAAAATGGAATCACCTACCACCATAAAACAGGCTCAAACACTGAATGGACGACTAGTCGCGCTTAACCGCTTTTTGGCAAACCATGCGGATAGGTCGTTCCCATTTGTGTCAACGCTAAGAAATTGTTTAAAGAAAACGCACTTCCGCTGGACACCAGAAGCGGAAGCAGCTTTTCAGGAGATTCGATCACGCCTGATCGAACTCCCAACACTCACAGCACCACAAGCGGGGGAGGAGTTAATCCTATACCTCTCCGCAACAGATAGAGCAACCGGGGCAGTCCTGCTTGTAGAACGAAAAGGCATCCAGATGCCAATCTATTATGTTAGCCGCGTGCTGGCAGACGCGGAAACCCGGTACTCTACCCTGGAAAAACTGGTCTTGGCACTTATTCACGCTTCACGCAGGTTGAGACGATATTTCCAGGGTCACCCAATCACTATTCTCACCAACTTCAAACTCTCAAATGTTCTAGGCAAACCCGAGTTATCGGGACGTCTAGCCAAGTGGGCAATTGAATTGGGAGAATATGCGATTCAATACAAGCCGAGACCAGCCATTAAAGGCCAGGTCCTGGCTGATTTTATTGCAGAAGTCCCCGCTTCACGGGAGAAAGAGTGCCAGGAGGAGGTTCAACCCTCCCCAGCACACGAAATCAATGAGGTCTGGCGACTCTACACTGATGGAGCAGCTAGTAACGAGGGTTCAGGCGCAGGGTTAAAATTAACAAATCCAGCAGGCCAGGAATATACTTATGCTATTCGGCTGGATTTTCCAAGTACGAATAACGAGGCTGAATATGAAGCATTCCTGGCCGGATTGAGGATTGCGCGTAAAATGGGTGTAAAAAATTTGGAAGCCCATGTAGATTCCATGCTAGTGGCAAACCAAATAAACGGGACGTACACGGCTGTAAACGACACAATGGCCCTGTACCTTGCCCAGGCCAAAGCCATCATGCGCGATTTTAATGATTGTAAAGTGATACACGTCAAGCGCAGCGAAAACAAATCTGCGGATGCGTTAAGCAAGCTTGCATCACTGGCCTTCACCCACTTGGGAAAGGACATCCGCGTGGAACTCCTCGAAACACCATCAGTCCCGCACAAGGAAATTTGTGTCATCCAAACCGGTACAGAAACATGGATGACCCCAATAATAAAATACCTTGAAGCAGGAACGTTACCAGAGTCGAAGTTACAGGCAAGAAAACTACGCTGTAAAGCACTGAATTATCAGCTGGTCAATGACATCCTTTACAGACGTAACTTTCTTGGCCCATTGTTAAGATGCGTGGACAACCAAGATGCCGACTACCTCCTAAGGGAGGTTCACGAAGGCATCTGTGGAGTACACGCAGGCCCCCGCGCTGTGGTAGCCAAGCTAAACAACGCGGGATACTTCTGGCCGGGGATGCATATGGACGCGTTGGCATACATCAGAAAATGCAGATCTTGCCAGCTTTACGCACCCAACACGCATCGCCCGAAAAATGAACTTGTTCCTGTCACTTCCTCGTGGCCATTTCAGAAGTGGGCCATTGACGTGACAGGCCCATTTCCTACAGCAGCTGGGAATGTTCAGTTCCTAGTGGTAGCCATTGACTACTTCACCAAATGGATAGAAGCGAAACCTTTAGCCCAAACAACCGCAAAGCATATCAAAAAATTTATTTGGGAATTTATTATTTGTCGTTTTGGACTTCCACAGAATTTGGTAAGCGATAATGGCACCAACTTTGCTGACAAGAAGCTACAGCAGTGGCTGAAAGAACTTCAAATCACCCACACCTTTACCTCAGTGGCACACCCGCAAGGTAACGGTGAGGTGGAAAGAGCAAATAAGAGCATCGTCGAAGGCATAAAGAGAAGACTCTTGGAACATAGATCCGGTTGGGTGGACGAGCTTCCACACGTCCTTTGGGCAAACAGAACGCTGAAGAAGACCAGTACGGGAGAAACCCCGTTCAGTCTCACTTATGGCACTGAAGCCATGATCCCAGTCGAAATCGGTTTACCCTCACCAAGGGTCTTAATCCAACCAGAAGACAATGATGCGGAAAGACGGTTAGACCTTATGCTAACCGAAGAGCGCAGAGACTTAGCCGCCGTGCGTGAAGAAAACTACAAACGACAAATGCAAAAATACTACAACACGCGGGTAAAAATCTGCAATTTCAATGAAGGAGACTACATACTGCGTAACAACGAGGCTTCGAACCAACAACGCCCAGGAAAGTTGGCCCCGATTTGGGAAGGGCCATACGTTATCAAAGAAGTTCTGGGAAATGGCGCATACCGGCTCGAAAGGCTCGATGGCACTCCCATCCCTAGAACATGGAATGGAGCTCAATTACGCAAATGTTATATGTAGATCAATTCCAACTTGTAAAGAAAAGGCCTAGAGCCACTTCTAATGGAAATGATTCTCCTTTCATGATGTATTGATAGCTTGTAACCTATGAACTTCCCTTACGGGAAGAAGTAGTTGCGTGTGGAAGGCGGCAATACCCGCATAAACACAACGCCAAAATGTTAAAAAGTTCTAAGGAAAACCTACACGCAGGTCAGATGTAGGTAAAGTTTAGCCATCCTTGTAAGTGCAAGCGACGGTCTTACCCGCACAATCACAAACAAGGAAGCCAAACTTAACTTACCATCTACCACGTTAAAAGGTTAACTTATGAACACTTAAAAAAGGATAAGAAAAACCTACACGCAGGTCAGATATAGGTCTAAAGTTAAAGCCATCCTACTAAGTGCAAGTGACGGTTGCACCCGCACAATCACGAAAGAGGAAGCGAAAACTTTAGTCCATTATCAACCACGTTCAAAGGTTTAACTTAATGCCTTAGAAATTTCGAAAAGGAAAACCTACACGCAGGTCAGATAGAGGGTAAAGATTAGCCATCCTACCAAGTGCAAGTGACGGTTTTACCCGCACAATCACGAAGGAGGAAGCAAAACTTTAACCCATCATCAACCACGTTCAAAGGTCCTTATTCTAAACACTTGGAAAATTGCTAATTCAAACTAAGTATGCAAGTCATAAGTTTATAAAGCAAGGAACCCAAGGAAGGAAATAACAATCTTATACGCAAAAAGATTAATATTTCACAATCTATTACAAGAATGGCTGGGTAACTACCCGCCTAAAAGAAATCTATACAAAGCCAAGTCTATCCTAGCAGTGGGAAAAGATCTTCAGGATCAGGCTTCAGGGCCACCTCCGCTTGGACCAGCACCGTCAGAGCGCGGCTGCCCAAGGAAAGCCTTAAGGATGTTTAGCCCATCATCAGCAGCAGCAGCTTCATTCACCTTCTCCACCACTGGATGCGGGAAGGAAGCGTACTGGTTCACAGCTTGGTCATAAGCAGCTTCAGTATTAACATTGAATAAAGGGAAGTTGGAGGGCGGAAAGCCTCTCTCAGCGAACCCTAGACCAAGCAGGAAGCCAGTCTTCTCCCCATCCTCATGAGAAGCGTTGAGGGCTGCGCTCATCGCATCGTCATAAGAGGTCTCTGAAAGGACCCGACGCACAACCTACAAAAGAATACAAATTAGAACATTTTCTAATTACGAGCGGAAAGCGTAAAGAAAAAGGTAAAGATACCTGAGGCAACGCTTCTCGAAGCAGCCATTGGAGGGTAGCTTGACTTTCTTAGTAAGCACGTTCGGCTCCGCTTTTATCAAGGTTGGCAAGTTGAACTTCCTTGGCGGCAGCCTCTCCGACGCTTTTAAGTTTCCTTTCAGTACGGTCAAGCACCCCCCTCTGGTCAAGGATCTCCTGCAGCTTCTTGGCATCTTCCATTGCCAAGGCGTCATGAGCATGCTGCCTTTAATTTGCATTTAAGCTGCTCATTCTCTTCGCGAAGCGGCTCAGCAACAGCTTCAGCCTTGGCAGCCCTCTCAGTTGAGTTTCGCGCAGTCTCCTTAGCCAGCCGAAGCTGTTCATTCACAGCTTGGGCAGCCTTGGAGCGGGCCTCGAGTCGCGCCTGGACTTCAACCTCGAGGGCCTTGAATGCTCTCTCCTTCTCGGCTGGCAGCAGCGGCCAACTGCCGGTTCTCCTCCCGCAGAGCCCGCGTCTCAGATATTTCTTTGGCGCGAGCTGCTTTTAACTTGTCGTTTTCACGACAAAGCAGCTCGACGCGGGGCTGCATCCGGGCTTGGAGAACCCGAAGCTCATTGGTTAGCCTACCCTCCTGGTAGCTAGCCATGGCTTCCCCCAACGCACCATGAGGAGCAGCATGGCGAGCCCAATCCACGCACTCCACAGGGGTGCGAAGGGTTGTTCCTCGGCGTATGTTCCATCTCGGAACATACACTTCATTGGAATCCGATACTGCAAAAGAAACAAAGACAGTTAGGGAAAGATGACAAAAATATACAAAGGAAAAAGAACCCTACGTACCTGTAGGGTCAATAACAGGCCGATAGCCGCCAAACCCATCACCTGAACCTAAAGGAAATCCATCCAACAGGTCAGGCAGACGGGAAGGTGGCATAGATCGGCGGGAAGCCCGGCGCGTACCTGATGGTCCGGCCGTCGGTGCCGGGTGGCGCAGGTATAGTGGCAGCCGCTGTGGTAGCCATTGTTGGCGCCACCTCCTCAGCAACAGTAACCGCCGGCTCCGTGAAAGATGCTGTAAAAATTGCACTCACGGCCGGCGGAGACACCTTCTCAGCTGGAACAGCCTCAGGAAGGCTGGAACCAGCGGAGGCAGGCACAGACGCCTGGGTCGACGCCTCGGGAAGGCTGACCGAGCCTACCGTCATTGGCGGGGGAATACTTGCTCCAACTCCACCCTGGAATGCGTCAACATCCGCACCTGCACAAGCAAATGTGTTGAATTTATTTGAAACAACAAATCTAGACAAGAATTATGGGGGTACTTACGGGGTTTCTTGAGCTTGAACATACGAACGAGTGGGGGTGAACCCGATGGAGCCGGCCTCTTGACACCGGTAACCGTCGTCGTCGCTGCCTCCCCGGAGGTATCACCTACAGCCTCCGGAGCGGTGGTCTCCTCACCACCGGGCTTCCCCGCCACCTCTGCATTATCTGACTCCGAGTCAGATAGGACTACCGGGTCGGCCGTAGAGGCCACCTTCTCCTTGCCTTTCCCGACGGCAGCCTTTTTCTTCCGCACCAGTGGAGGACCTTCTGCGGATTCCTCAGAAGAAGAAATGTCAACTCCAGCAGCAGGCACAGCATTGAGAGGTTCAGGATAGAAGATAGGCTTACCTGGCCGTCGGTGGCTCAGGATCTCTTGGCCTGGCGGGTAAACCTCCACGAACCGACCCGCGGTCTGCTCTAAGATGGGCAACTCGTTCTCGTCCAGAGCACGAGTACCCATCCGCGCAGGACCATCTTCCTCCCGCGGATTCAGGAGCGACTGAAGATCGTTACCCTCTGAAATCAACAAGAAAGTTAGAAAAAATCATAGTCAGCAAAAAGAAACAAGACATACCATAAGGGACAGAGTTCGAACCATATTCGAGGACGATCGGAACCTTATCCGCATTCGCCGCCTTCCACACCCGGCTCATCCCCAGCATCACCATCGCCGACTCCGGAAAACGGAAAACCGGGGACTGGACCCGGGATATCTTCGAGAACCATTCCGCCTCCTCATAATTGAGGGCGGGAAGGTTCGGAAGCGCCTGGCCATTCTTGAACTTCATAGCGATGGGGATGGCGCGAGCGGATATGAAGAAGAACTCTCTCCTCCATGAGCGAAGACTCCGCTCGGTGGTACAAATCTTTAAACCCTTGATACGGGTTGTAAGAGTGTACCACCCTTGGATGCACCTCCATGTATAGAAGGTCATCAGGCGGTCAACGAGGGGCTCAAAGCCCAGTATCCGGCACACCCACTCAAAGTGCCGGACCTTGGCAATGGCCATGGGGTGCACCTCTGTCAGGTGCACACCGTGCCTCTCTAGGACACGGTACACAAACTTTGTCAACGGAAACCTAAGGTTCCCGTAGACAAAGAATGCAGCATAAACCCCGATCTTGCCACTAGGGGCATCGTACACAGTATGGTGGGGCTCAGGAAACTCAGGCTCGAGAGACTCGAGCATGAACTTCCTGACGATATACTGGTACAGCTCGACAGGAAGA
The DNA here is from genome assembly GCF_021521415.1 of Bidens hawaiensis. Lineage (NCBI taxonomy): Eukaryota > Viridiplantae > Streptophyta > Magnoliopsida > Asterales > Asteraceae > Bidens > Bidens hawaiensis. The sequence goes on from NW_027498065.1 coordinate 38,254, forward strand.
GAACACTGGCATTCGCCAGCAGTCTTCTGATCATCAGCATCGTGAGAAGACATGGTGGAAGAAAGAAGAGATTTCAGAGTAATGCTTTACTGAAAAGAGAAATTCGCCGGAAATTACTGGAGAAGAAGAGATGAAAGTGGAAAGTGTGAATTGCAAATAACCCTCTCCCCATTTATATAGTAATCGCAATTAATGCGATGAAATTAATACGGAAGAGAGAGAAGTCAAAGGTGCAATGAAACTATGACACGTGGCAAAGGCAAGCTGGCAACAGCTGTCAAAAGGACGTGTGCCAGAGATTTCGCGGCTACGCGCCCGGAATCCCGTGCCCACGCGCCTGAAAAAGCAACTGGAATGACCACATAATGTCATGTCGCCATAACTTCTGGCACGTCCTGACACAGTCAGAAGAAACCGTCGCACGACGTTTGAGGTATTGGGTTGTTATCCATCCACCAACTCTTCAAATTTCAAAATTTAAAAATTTTTTGAAGACTAAGGTTCAAAAAAGTAAGCGGGAAAATACCCCTTACCTTGGCAAACAAGTAACCATAAGCCGGGTGTGGGTACAGTGTAAAGGCAAAACCCTTCACATACCTAACACCCGCAGGGAATTGAAGCCAAAATATTTGGCAACCAAGTAACCATAAGACGGGTGCGGGTACAGTGTAAAGGCAAAACCCTTCACATACCTAGCACCCGCAGGGAATGGACGCCAGGAATACCTTGGAAGTAAAGTAACCATAAGACGGATGCAGGTACAGTGTAAAGGCAAAACCCTTCACATACCTAGCACCCGCTGAGAATTGAAACCAGGAAGGATCTTCTGGGCAATGCTTGTGAAAACGGAAATAATATCCCCGCATAGCGGGAACATCGAGTACTACGTTGTTTGAGGCTCCAAGATGGAATTGGTGGTTTAAACATAATTGATCACTATGTTCAAAAAACTACCAGAACCACAGGGAGAATCCGCACAACTAAGACTCAATGCTCCTGACTTGCGAGGAGGTTACAGACCTACCCGCATCATACCCAAAGACCAAGCAGGAAACTCGGGAATTTCTGCAAGTGACAAGGACTTCCGCGGGAAGAACCCCCATGGAAAACCTTACAAAAACCCCTTTTCAAAACCCTTTGCTTAAGTCCAAAAGTTCACCTCACTTTATTAGACATTCGTGAAAAGAACATTGGACTGGGGGGACTTGAAGAGGTAGGTCCCAGCAGGGCTCAGTTGGTCCCGCATGACTCACCTTGAACAGGGATGTCTGCGCAAAGACCATCTACTCCCGCAGGACCCACCATGCTCAGAGAAGCCTACGCGCAGTATGCAAGCTGCATACGCAGGGAAAAGCCTCCCAATGGTAAAGTAACCCGCCTGTTCCCGCAGTTGCGGATACAAGCCATCAGGGAAGGCTACCCGCACAGCATAGCTACACGCATAAGGCTTAACACTTACAAATATTCAGTGTCACCTGAAAGAATGAGCAGAGGCGGGAGGGGGAAAACTCCCGCCAAAATGGGCCAGTCTGTATGATGGAGGATCTTTTGCGTGATACCTGACGAGGTAAAGACAAAAGATCTGACCAAGAATGCGACAGCTCACTGACAGCAGCGTGGCAGACAGCACGCCACAGCACTGTGACCAATAGCCGCCGCCTGCCCACCAACTCCTGCCAGACCACGTGCCTAGCCTGTAGTTGGTAGAAGACGAAGAGTGCACGGCACGCCTGCTCTGTGTCAGCCGCTACCTATCCACCACTCACAGGTAGGGCACGTGCATAGGTTACAGTTGGTAGCGTGTTGGGCCGGCTAAACCCCTTGGAAACCCACCTTCGGCTATAAAAGACAGCAAATGGTATTATCATTTCATCATCTACTATCTCGTATAACTTACTTGATAATTGCTCTAATAGTATTCATATACTTTTATATTTAAAGAGCAATATAGACTGATTCTCACGCCGGAGGGTGGTCACAAGGAGGAACCCCCCCCTTCTCAGTGACGAGCTTACGGTGTCTGTTTTGCAGGTTCCTTGAAGTACAACTTACTCTGCTGGACCTAACCTTCGTGGGAAACATTACTTAGCCCCCAGATTACCCATAATCTGCCCGGGGTCACTTAGTGTTTCTTCAGTTTGCTTTAGCAGGTGAATCTTCATCTGGGAATAAAAGTCGTCATTTAGCGATTGCCCTTGGCACAAGCTTTGGTGGTGTACTACTAATCGTAGTTGTCGTGTTGCTCGTTTGGTGGCGATACCGTAAAAATCAGCAAATTTTCTTTGATGTTAATGGTAAGTCATTAATGTCTTATTTACATAAACTTGGCAATTCTACATTGATCCTCAGAAATCAGTTATTACACGGATGGTCCTTGTGGTTAGGGGTGCAAACGAGCCGAGCCACTCGAGATCGGCTCGTTAAAAAGCTCGAACGAGCCGAGCTTAATCGAGCCCGAGCTCAAGCCTAAAAGTAAGCTCGTTTAATAAATGAGCATGAGACCGAGCTTCACTTATCGAGCTCGAGCCGGCTCGTGAGCCTAAACGAGCCTGCAATTTATATAATTTTTTAAAGTATATATTTAATAATTATATATATATATATATATATCATGTTATAAAAAATAAATATATTTAACTAAAAAATATATATTATTTTATACAAAAAATAATAGAAAAAATATATAAAAATAATTATATTATTTAAAAAATAACTATGTTTCATCAGTAGAAATAAAATCTTTATAATTTAAAAAAAATAACTTATAAATGGTAAACGAGCCGAGCTCGAGTTTGAAAAATCTACTCACGAGCCGAGCTCGAGCTTTGGAAATAGAGCTCGAAACGAGCCGGGCCCAAGCTCTATGTAAGTTAAACAAGCCGAGCTCGGGCTGGCTCGGCTCGGCTCGTTTGCACCCCTACTTGTGGTTAATTTAATATTGCAGGGTTTTTTAAAATATGGGCATTTTAGTCATTTCATTAAAAAATAATAGAAAACTTAACGTCCTTCCCCTCCAGGGACCATCCGTCTATATGTTCAAAACTAGCGACTATATCTGCAATACGGTAAACCACAAGTACATATGTGTAATTAACTCTTTTTATTAAAGAAAAAGATTAGTGTTAATAATTTAAATTCATATTTTTGACAAACAGATTAATGATGTGAAAAAAAGTTTTGAAATTTTTGATAAAAAGTTTTTATGGGACCCACCAGCTTGATAACTCTATTAATTCTTTGTTTTTGTTTTTATGTTAACAGAGCAATATGATCCTGAGGTTTGTTTGGGCCATTTAAGGAGATATACATTTAAAGAACTGCGGGGTGCTACCGATCATTTCAATGCGAAAAACATTTTAGGTAAAGGTGGATATGGAATTGTGTACAAAGGGTTACTGACAGTCGGTTGAAAGATGATATTAATTTTGGAGGTGAAGTACAATTTCAAACAGAAGTTGAAACCATAAGTTTGGCTGTTCATCGTAATCTTTTACGCCTTTGGGGATTTTGTTCAACTGAAAACGAGCGGATTCTGGTCTACCCGTTTATGGGAGTGTTGCTTCTAGATTAAGAGGTTTGTATTATATATAGTTACATTCTTTTCAATAAATTAAAAAAAAAAAAAAAATTAAAGAGAAAATGCATGAAATAAAGATATTTTTTTACAAATTTAAATTTGGCGCAAAATAGAAAGCGACTTGCCGTTTTTTTACTGATTTTAGCAACTACCTCATATTAACAGATTTACATGTTTAAAAATGAATGAACTATGGTTTTCGTCCTTGTGGTTTGTCCAAATCTGCGGTTCTAGTCCAATAGTTTTAAATTTGCGATTTTTGTCCTTGTTTTTTCATTTCACTTGCATTTACACCCGAATTCACTAATCCCGGTAAGTCTGGTCATTAAACCCATAAGTGTGCTCTTCACGTGAGGGCAGTTTTGTCCTCTTTTTTTTCCCCGAATACACCCAACCCCTCACGTGAGGGGGCTTGCGAATTAGGATTGGGGTTTATTTAGGGAGAAAAAAGACAAAATTGCACCTCACATGAGGGCCACGTTGATGGGTTTAACGACCAGACTTAACGGGGTTAATGAATTCGGGTTTAATTGCAAGTGAAATGAAACCACAGGGACGAAAATCACAAATTTTAAAACTATTAGACTAAAAACGCCGATTTGAACAAACCACGGGAACGAAAACCGTAGTTTACTCTTTAAAAGTTGATAACTTTTTTTAAAATATATAATTATTAATTGTCACATTAGATGCTACATGACAATTAATGATTATATATAATTATAAGGTTAAAAATGACGAATAAAATGCCACATCAGATAATTATAAAACTTTTGTACAGGGCGGGTCGGGTCAAAATCATTTGACCCGTTTCATCTTTAGTTAATCTTTATATTGATGTTGACCGGATAGAGACAAAACATACTGTTGGTTGAACCATTTAGAAGTAAACGGGTCGAAACTTCCACCTCGGTTTCAAAATGTTGTACTTCTCGTTCGCAAGAATAATAATTTATTTGCAATAAATTTATAATTTTTAGCAGCTGATTATGGATTTAGCAGATCAGATCAATGGTAAGCCCGTGTTATATTGGTCAAGAAGGAAAAACATAGCTTTAGGAACCGCAAGAGGATTACTCTATTTACATGAGCAAAGTGACCCCAAAATAATTCACCGGGACGTTAAAGCAGCCAATATATTACTGGATGGAGATTTTGAGGCCGTTGTTGGTGATTTCGGGCTGGCTAAGTTGTTGGACCACGGTGATTCGCATGTGACCACTGCGGTTCGTGGGACCGTGGGTCACATTGCCCCTGAGTATTTGTCAACGGGCCAATCGTCTGAAAAAACCGATGTTTTTGGGTTTGGGATCTTGCTTTTGGAGCTAATTACGGGTCAACGGGCCTTAGATTTTGGAAGAACGTCTGCTAACAAAAAAGGCGTTATGCTTGATTGGGTATTTTTCTTGCTTTCATTCTTTAGTGTTTGTTTGTGTGTGCATTGTAAATAAACTTGGTGGGTCGGATAACGGGTCCAAGTGGTTTGGGTCAAAAGTCAAAACAAGGCTACAATTTTTTTGTTCTGTTTTTTTTTTTATTTTTTTTTAAAATAAATAGTTAGTGTGTTATATATGTATATGCTTAATAGGGGTGCAAACGAGCCGAGCCGAGAACGAGCTCGACTAGGCTCGAGCTCGGTTCGTTTAACTTATACAAAGCTCGAGCTCGGCTCGTTTCGGGCTCTATTTTCAAAGCTTGAGCTCGGCTCGTGAATATATTTTCAAGCTCGAGCTCAGCTCGTTTACTATTTATCAATAAAAAAATAATTATAATTATTTTTATATATTTTTTCCATTATAATATTTTATGTATAAAATAACATATATATTATTTAGTTATTTTTATTTATTTTTTCATAACATTATATATATTAATTACTAATTCTTATATATTTTAATAAATTATATAAATGACAGGCTCACGAGCCAGCTCGAGCTCGATAAGTGAAGCTCGGGCTCGGGCTTGTTTATTAAACGAGCTTACTTTTAGGCTCAAGCTCGAGCTCGGGCTCGATTTAGCTCGGCGCGATCGAGCTTTTTAACAAGCCGATCTCGAGTAGCTCACGAGCAGCTCGGCTCATTTGCACCCCTATATATGATGTGTCAAAATGGGAAATATTTTATATGAGCTGAAACGGGGGCCGGGCCGGGCCTTGTTTGATCTGAAACACGTGTTTAGTGTGAAATAATAATAAGCTAACGTCGTTTAACTTTAATGTCTAATGGCACAGGTAAAGAAGCTCCATCAGGACGGAAAGCTCAACCAAATGGTCGATAAATCACTAAAAAACGATTTTGATGCGACCGAGTTGGAAGAAATGGTTCATGTTGCACTTTTGTGCACCCAATTCAACCCGCTAACCCGACCCAAAATGTCGGAAGTATTAAGAATGTTGGAAGGGGAAGGGTTAGTGGAAAGATGGGAGTCTTCGGATAATATCGAAACACCAAGATTTGGTGCATTAGAAAGTTTCCCGCAAAGATATGCGGATTATATAGAAGAATCTTCGCTTGTTTATGAGGCAATGGAGCTTTCGGGCCCACGATAGTTGACCCGAAGTTTTCAAGCTCGTTGTTCGGTTCGATCTTTGTTTGGAGAGGTGATTTGTATAAAAAAAAGTTAGTAGTAATATTTATTTTCTGGTATACAAATCACCTACTAGAGTACTAGACTACCATTTGTGGTGATGTTTATAGCTGATAAGTTAATGCAATTTATATGTAAAAAGAAGTAACCAAAATCTAGTATATAATGGTTGTAGTATTTTTATTTTTATTTTTAAATTGGAATTTGCTTGGGGTATCTTTTAAGAGATTTTAGGCTTTTTAATTATTTGTGTGTTTTTAACTTACAAGAGTGTCTTTTTAAGAGCATTCACATTCCGTTCTCCATCACTGTCTCTATAATTACACTACAAAACACTACATTTCTCTTTCCTTTTTAATTAAATAATACTTTTATCATTACAGTTTTCTCTCTCCCCTACTCACAACTAATCCAACAAATTTTTAAAAAATAAATAGGGGCAAACAATGTTCTCTAAATGTTTCTCCAAATTTACAAAAAATCACCACATTTCTCTCTCCACCCTATAATTTACACTCACAATCATTCAAAACTCATCCCTATAATTTACCAATCCCCTCACATAATTATGGGGGATGAGATGGGAATGCTCTAAGTTATAACAGTCTGTCAGTACCCTACTAACCGATACAATATGATAAAGCTTGTGTTAGACATGTGGTTTTCTCAGTTTCATTATATATGTTAGTGTCCTACTAACCGATTTCGCCCAAATAATTCGTCCACTACATTTGACCGCCCAAATAATTCGCTCACTACATTTGACCTTACTTTCTAATTATTATAAGTAAAAATACATATTAAAATTTTAATTTTGAAATCCGTGCACCAATATTTACATATTGTATCAACAAGTTTTATTTAGTTATACAAATGGTACATCACACATCTATTTACATATGACACCCCATAACTTATTAATATGGCAACCACCATATTATCAAGTTACACAAATAACCTCACAAGTTTTTAATATGGTGCAAACCGATACTATAATAAATTGAACCGATGAAGCACACTTGCAATGCTTTAAAAATAGTACACAACCGCCGGATAAAAAAAACCCGGTTTTTAACCGGTTGTACTATTTTTAAATCAAATCCGATACGAATAAAAAACCCGGTTTTTAAAACATTGCACGGTTGTTTAAAGCAACTAGTTTGCTTACTTGCTATTAATCCGGTTCTTTAGTTGACTTAATTTATTACCAAGTTGACTAACCACCGCTAATTATCATTTACATCTTTTAAATTTCTTTTATCTTTTGTCGGTAGTACACATTCACTTCCAAAGGGTATTTCCGTCATTTCACCCCTATCCTCTGCAAGCCTGTCTATCTTGTTCTTGTATTCCAAACAAAAAAACCACTTCACACACTAAACTCACACACAGCACAAATCTATGTTCTTAGATTTCATATCTTCCAAACATTAATCTTTCAAAACCTTGTAAAACAACCTTATTCACACACACCCTTCCTAGTATTCTCCAAAACAATTTTCACTTTTTTTTTTCACCTTTTCACTTTTTTTTTTATTTTCACACACACACAAACACCTTCACTGTTTGTAATGGTGTTACTGTTATTGCATCCATAAGTCAATAACCATGAACTTGAAGCAACTTGTTCCAATATCAGATCAGTTTCCATATTTTCAATATCTCAAAAAAAAGGTAGTTTCTGGATTTGGTTTTGGCCTTGTGTCTTTTTTTATTTTTTTATGTGTTGTGTTCTTTAATGTTTCTTTCAAGAATCCCATTTTAAATAACTCTGTGTTTCAAGGATTTAATAATAATAATAATAATAATAATAAATCCCCTTCTGTTAATATATCTTATGTTCAAAACCCTAAGGGTAGTTTTGGTAATTTTTCTGAAAAAGATTTGGATTTTGAGGGTACCCATTTGAGTAATTTGACTAATATTGTGAAAAACGGAAGCTTTGATTCAAATATTGAAAAAAAATCTAATCTTGATGATACCCTTTTGAGTAATTTCACTAATAATGTGAAAAATAATCTGAAAAATGGAAGCATTGATTCAGATTTTGAGAAAATAACTAATCTTGATGATACCCTTTTGAGCAATTTCACTAATAATGTGAAAAATGGAAGCTTTGATTCAAACAGTAAGAAAAATTTGAGTAATTTGACAAGTGATGTGAAAAATGGAAGCTTTGATGGGATTTCTGTGAATCCCGGTTTGGATTTGAGAAACCATAGTGGTTCATATGAAGAGTGTGATATTTTTAATGGGAGATGGGTTAGGGATGATACAAAACCGTATTATCGGCCCGGGTCGTGCCCGCATATTGATCGGGATTTCGATTGTCATCTTAATAAGAGGCCAGATGATGGATATGTGAAGTGGAAGTGGCAGCCATTTGGATGTGACATCCCCAGGTAATATGATTGATTGTAAATTATGTTATGACTTTGGCCATGCGTAGTGAACGATAAGTTGGATGGATTAAGGGAGACAACACCGCCCCTCGGGCGATATTCGGCCAATTTGGGGGGGGGGATATAGATTTGTTGCCGGCTTGTGGGTTGAAAATAATAATAAAATAAGTTTGTGGGGGGGGGGGGGGGGGGTTTTGGGCTACATACCGCTAGTCCGCTAAAATGAATATAACCCTTCTGCTGATGTGGCGCCACGTGTCGAAAAATCCCCCATTTTGTAGCCCTCCACTATGCATAGCTAAGGAATTGTTTGATTTGGATATTATATTATTATATCAGTTGTTTTGCAATTGTATAATTTTGAATAGTCAATAGCTTAAACTAACATTTGAGTATAAGTTTGCTAGATTTCCTTATTATTGTTTATTAGATTGAAGTGTTCAAATAGTTCTTTGTTTGACTATGCATATTTATTATTTAGTATATGATCTTGTTTTGGGACTAGATAGATATTAACTTATTAAGTACATCTTTAGACAGATTCATTCTTTTAGCTACTTGCTTTTGATGCTTATATACACGTTAGAGTATAGAGGTGGCAATATATTAGTTGAAAGATACGGATTGAACGGGTCAAAAGCTACCCAAAGTGTATTCATAATGAATAATACCTCCAAAATCATTTTATTTCAAAAAGCAGCTCATCATTGTAACCATATAGTTTTTTTTTATAAAAAAAAATTAATTATTTATAAAGTTTAAGAAAAGGTAAAGACAAAAAGTGTCTTGTTGGCCCGTCCCGACTCATACTAAAAGTTACTCGTTTTGACCCGCCACCAACCTGCCCATATCATTGCACAATAGCTACTTACTCGCTGAAATAATCATTAGTAATCCAAATTGTGACACATTGATTACTTAACAATAATCTTGATTTATTCATATCGTGTTTTATGCGAATTTCAGTTTAAATGCAACTGATTTTTTGGAGAGGCTTAGAGGGAAGAAGTTGGTTTTTGTAGGGGACTCGTTAAAACCGCAACATGTGGGAGTCTTTGGTTTGCATATTAAGAGATTCTATCAAAAACAAAAAGAGAATTTATGAGATATCCGGAAGGCACGAGTTCAAGAAAAAGGGATTTTACGCTTTCCGATTCGAGGCAAGCTTTCCGAACTTGTTATTTTTACATATTACTACTTATATGCGTGCGTTAAACATATTTTCGATAAAAAATTAATCGTGTAATATGTTATTTAAATAATTTTTTTAACTTGGATTTGTCTAATAAGTTGTGTAAATGATTTTGTTTGTGTAGGACTACAACTGCACGGTTGATTTTGTGAGTTCTCCGTTTCTTGTTAGAGAAACGTCTTACAAAGGCGAAAATGGTACACTTGAGACGTTACGATTAGATTTGATGGACAAAACAACCTCAATGTACCATGATGCTGATGTTTTGGTATTTAACACGGGACATTGGTGGACCCATGAGAAAACCTCACGAGGGTGAGAACTATATCTTTTCTTAAGAACATATGCTAGTCGGGTTGGGCTGACTCGAAACACTTTTTGTTAAAAAGTTTAAACCTTTAATAAACAATTAGTGTGTCATATATGATTACACAAAATTATAATATTCCAATAATAATTTGACATTTATGCACTAAAAGTACACCTTGAACGATACGCATTTCGCCCGTTAGAGATAAAATAGTAGCCCGTTAAAAGATGATTCTACCCATTTAACATCACAATTTGTGTTTTTTCTGTAAATTTGCAGAGAAGATTATTACCAGGAAGGTGATCATGTGTACCCGAGGCTCAAGGTTCTTGATGCATACCGAAGGGCGCTTTCGACGTGGGCCCGATGGGTGGATAAGAACATCGACATCAATAAAACACAGGTTATCTTCAGAGGCTACTCGGTAACTCATTTTAAGTAAGTTTTAACTCTTCTTTTATAGTTGTGTTCGTTTTGACTTTTCTGGTCAAACTGGTAAAAACATCAAAATTTAAATGTTTCCGCCATCATTCCCGTTCACAAAAAAGAATACAAAAAATATAAAAAAAATTGACGAAAAGACACAATGCCGTGATTAAAGACACAATGACGAAAATGAAGAAAAGACACAGTTATAACTAAAAAGCGACACAATATATCGCAAAATATAACACAATGCCGAACATAATATAACACAATGCTGAGTAATATAACAACACGATATAAAGAAAAAAAATGCACAATGTCAAATAAAAAAGACAATCAATGACGAAAATAAACACAAAACACAATGGTAAACAAAAAAGACACAGACTTTTTTCACTTACCATTGTGTTTTTTTCTTTTTTTATATGAGAACGATAAAGACAGGTGGAAACATTTTTGTGTTTTTACTTTTTTCGTTTTTATATTAAATTTTGAGTTATTATTTTTTATGTATATATTTTAAATTTTTTTAGTGGTTTTTTTGTGTGGCTACAAATCATTCTCATCCTTCACATTTGCTTTGAGTGTTTGACTAATATCTTTGACTTTTTTACAGAGGAGGTCAATGGAACTCGGGAGGCAAATGCCACAAAGAAACCGAGCCAATATTCAACACGAGTCACCTAACAAAATACCCTTCAAAGATGAGGGCTTTCGACAACGTGCTCAAAGTAATGAAGAATCCTGTTATATATCTAAATATTAGTAGACTAACAGATTATAGAAAAGACGGGCATCCATCGATTTATAGGATGGAATACAAGTCTGTTGAAGAACAAATCGCAGCCGTACGGTCCCAAGATTGCAGCCATTGGTGCTTGCCAGGTGTACCTGATACATGGAATGAGTTGCTATATGCATCTTTATTGATAGTGGGTAGAGGGTCTTGGAAAATATAATGCATAAAGGTTTGACATTTATTTAGTTAAAAGAATTATGTTGACCATTTGTGTGAGTTGTTATATACATAAAGAGTTATGGAGTTGTAGTTGACTTTTACTATTTTATTTAAGTAGCTATATAGATATTTTGACTTTTGAGTGAGTTATGTGCATTCTTTGGAAATCAAAAGTTAAGAACATGAAAATTACATTAAAACCTACCATTTATTTGATAGAGTAAACTGCGGTTTTTGTTCGTGTGGTTTGTTCAAATCTACAGTTTTAGTCAAAAAGTTTCAAATTTGTGATTTTCATCCTTATGTTTTCATTTCACTTGCAATTAAACCCGACTCCGCTAATTCTATCAAGTCTGATCGTTAAAACCATCTGTGTGCCCCTCACGTGAGGGGCAGTTTTGTCCATTTTCTCTCCAAATAAACCTTAATCCTTATTCGTAAGGCCCTACGTGAGGGGTTGGGGTGTATTTGAGAAAAAAAGGACAAACTAGCTCTCACGTGAATGACACGTTGATGGATTAACGACCAGAATTAGTGGGGTTAGTGAGGTCGGGTTTAATTGAAAGTAAAATGAAACCACATGGAAGAAAATTGTAAATTTGAAATTATTGGACTAAACCGCATATTTTAACAAACCACAAGGACGAAAACCGTAGTTTACTTTTATTTTTTTTATACTAAGGCATAGCAATCCAAACATTGATTTATAATTTAGTTGTTAAGGTTTAGATAGTTTTGGTAATTCTTTGGATTTATAATGCAGATTCACATGTGAAATACATGTTAGTTTATATGTAAATTTATACTAAATTCTAATCACATGTGATTATAAAGAACCCAACCATCTTTGATAAAAATCTAGCCAAATATATCGAATATGGTCAATTTATAAACTGACGTGGCGTTGACATAGAAACACTTACTTTGACGTGAGATAACTATTTGTTTGGGTAGGAAAACTAGATATTTTTGTTGGCATATGCCATGTATACAACGCTTTGCGATACGTGTATCTAGAATTACACTAATTCATACGAGTTTACATTACATACCTACTAGTTTAAGAAAGTCAGTTAATCCTAATGCAAATTTAAGTGAAATAGATTGTCTTAAAAGACATTCAAATAACTAAAGAAAACATGCAAAAATGTTTATCCAACTTTTTTTTTTCTCCTTGACAATTGCTATTATGCAATTCAAAAATAGAACTTTGTTCTCTAGGTAATGAGTGTGCAACCCCACAAAATTTGACTTCCATAATATAAACTTTGAATTAATAACATCTATGTTATCTTTAACAAACTTTGACATAAGAGAAGGAGACACATTTTACAAATAAGAAGATAGTGCGATACGATACAATACTTCACATCACTAACTTTGATATATGGGTCGTTTTCCTGCATTTTCTCATACAAACAACGTCAATCATATAAAATAGACATGATACATTAGTGCTGATATAATAGCACCCTTTATTTCATATAGCCATATACATATATATGTAAGACACGAAGAAGTATTCTTTGCCGTTTTGTGACTTGCCGGTTTGTTTTGACATCATCCCAAAACGGTTGATGCCAAAATCAAACTTATTGAAAGTTAGAGGAGTAGAGATGGCCTAACAAAGAGTAATTCATCTTCTATACCTCCATATTTGCCCTACTTTTCAAGACACATGCATACCAATGCATATTCTCAAAGGTTTTAGCATAGAAAAGCTCAAGTGGGAGTTTTTAGGCTCTTTGTTTGTTGTTCTTATATAGAGTCAAGAAATGAGAAAAGGGTATTTTAGACTTTCTAAATGTGATTCAATCTTTTTGCCACAACTAATTAAATTTGTTCAAATTTAGACCAATCATGCATTACTGACATTTTTATGCAATGGAAGTTGTGTATTGTTCTGGATTTGATATTCCAATTTGTTTACAACTTACATTTTTTTTATATTATATAAATAATTGCATCAATTATCCAAAGACAAACTTGGCTTTTGCTTTTTTGGTTTGAAAATTAAAGGGTTATGATATGCCAAGTATATGTTCATGATGTTAGCTTAGTTTTATTTAAATTACTGTTTTACCCTTGACCTAATCTCATGAAATGAGGCACAATTGTTGGACTAATTGTAAATTTGTCAAATCATACCAACTTAAGTTCTAATGTTTCAATACATTTCTTGGATACCATTATTAATAACTCATTCATCTCTGAATATTTTCATAAAACAGATATGAAATATTAAATGTTCATTTTTATTTATAAATTTAAGGCCATGGTTGTGTTGTGATGAGTTTAGAAGGCTATTTTAGTCAATAGACAAAACTTGATAACTAATGGTGCCTTGTCATCTCTTAGGTATGTAATAGTATGATTCCACTAAAGAATAACTCATTTAAGAACATTTTAATTCCCATAAAATTTTAGGCTAATGTCATATTAGGATGAAAGATCTATTCTATGTGAATGAATAGTTTTGTACATTTGTTTAATGTTTCATAACACATGATTTTCATGAGAAACATAAATTCATTACTAATTTATAACCTAAAATTAAAAAGCTATACTTTTAATCCTGATCCGAATCCTATAGGTACAAGGTTGTGAATCAAAGTTTCAAAATATAACTTCGATTCACAATCAATCGATCATGTGTGTGTGGTTTCATAGGATTTTTATATTGTAACTAGATGAGCGTTCTATACAAATCAACTTATAATGAATTGAGATGATCGGATAAATACTTGCACTTATTGTAAAATTGTAATATACAAGATGGTTATGCAACCATAAAACCGTCTCTATATTTAACTACAAGACAATTAAACACCAAGAAAAATAAAAATAAAATAAAAATGACTGATTCTAAAATGGAATTACTTGGGATTTTGATGAAGAAACTACCCTTATATTTTCACAAAAGTTGAGTCATTTTATATTTAAAAGAGTTGACACCTACAATAATGAATATAAGAATATACTAGATTTTGATATGTCAAGATGACATAACTAAATGGAGTGATCTCCACCTTAGAAATGCACCCAATGGAAACACTTAGACCACTTATGCCATCTTTTTCTGTTTGTTATCTTTTCTTTAGCTTTATTAATTATTATAGCAAAAGAACAACTATCCACTACTCCATGTTTTATTCCACCAAATCTTTCTATCTACAATATTCCTCATCTTGACCTGTGAAACAGGTCAAATAGACCATCTGTTAATTAAAGGAGTTGGCTTGGCTTGGTTTGTAGAAACTCCAAGTTCAAGCTTGACTCTGCCTTGGCTCGGTTTGGCTCATTTAAATAAAACCCAAATTTTAATAATTTGTATCTTAGCTTTTCTTTTTGTCATTATTCTACTGATTCGGTGACCTAGTATTTGAATGTAATTTGTGCCTTGGTAATGTATGCATTTGTATAATATTGAACCTTATTTAAATCTTTGTTTAATTATGTTATACATTTGGTAGTAAACTTATTTTGATCTTGAAATGTTGATCGTGCTTAAGTTATTTTTATGTATTAAAGTATTTAGTTAATTTTTTGATATTGTAGAATGTCTTCTCACAAATAAAGATTAACTTGTGGAACCAAGACTTAAAACTGACTCGAGAAAAAGCTCAAAAATGGCTCATGAACAGGTGGGTTGTCTCGGTTTATAAATCGAGTTCAAACTTCACCCTGGTTTAGGTTTAGCTTGTGAAAACCATGCTTCAAGTAACTTACAATAATAAACAAAATTAATAAATAAATAAAAACAAAATGTTAAATATAACCTTGTTTTTATAATTATAAGAATTTGAGATTGCTAGAGTGCTAGACTACTACTCTCCTAGAGAACGATGGGCTTATATGGTGTCATTGGACTCTTGGAGTCTCATCTGGCGCTGATTATTTTTTAACAGCCGATTAATGAGAATTGATTTAAAGTGTCTGTCCACCTATATAGTTTATATAATCCCCATAATTTTTACAATAATCTGATTAGTAAGATTAGTTTCTTAATAACTTGAATATTTTCAAACACACACATTCAAATATTTGTGCATACATTACACGGTATACGTGCGCAAAATAAACGCCTGCATTTGACAACCCTTCATTTAATTATCATCCACACCAAACCGATTAATCTTTAATTATCCATCACTAACGCGGTAACGCACAATATTAAACAACGCTCTTTAACAAAAAAAAAACTCAAAACCTTATATCCAAAAAAAACAAAAATTAAGCATTATTCAAAACTCCTGGTAAGCTATTTGAAGTGGTTTTTTAATGTTTTCATCTTTTAAAAGGCTATAGTAGTATAGTCCACAAAAAGATTTTTCTTCATCGAACTATGCATTGCTACACTAAAGAAAAACATAGGTTCATAAAGTCACTTACACTTAATTTCCTATATAATCTGATAACATTTTTTGAATTATTATTAATATCCGTTGAATAACGCACTGAAAAATGATAATGGCTTTTAACTTTTAAGTTTATGATGATTCCTTGTGAAATAAAATGAAATCAAATTATAATACAATTTCTATATGCTATACTTAAGTTTATACAATTTCTTCTATATGCTATACTTATGTGGACTATACAATTTTTATATGCTATACTTATGTTCATTATAACATTTATAAAATATGGTCACATTCTTCATTTGCATGCAATTGTGTACGCCGGGTGATAATATAGAACAAATGCTACACGATAACTAAACTCATGTATGTGGTGTTTTAAGTATAAGCATAACTCTGAAATAGATACATTTGAAAATAATAGTCACGTACGATATTAAGGATCACACATCTTCATTAGAGCATCTATATAATTTTTATTTTGAATTGTGAAAATAGTTCTTGGTGTTATTCCTTACCATGAGAATAATAGTATAACACTACAAGAAAACTTGCTAGATACGTCAAGCCGATAGTGACGACAATAGGGTATATGTCGTTGTCAAAGGCTTCGTCGCAATAGGTTTTGTTATCAGGACTTCGGAAGGTTTTAGTTTCACTAAGACCAACCCTAATGTTAAAAGAAAATTTTGGAAGGGTTTTTAACACATTATCAGTTAATCACATCAATAATATCTTTCTTCTCTCCATCTTCATTTATTTTCATACACTCACAAATATTTTCTCTCTATACTTGCAAAAACTATTCTCTCTTTTACATGAATGACATCGTCCACCTCATCAAATGCATGCAAAATGCATTGCATTGGTGATGGTATGACTAACAATTGAGTACATGTTTATAACACGAAAAGACCTGTTAATAAAAAAAGTGGTATGTGATATTTTTATTTTATTTTTTTAAATAAAACTCATTTTTCATTATATAGAAACATGTATATTACATCAACATAACAGGTAGGCGGACAACAAGCTGCGCCGCCACCCCTCCTTTTTTTATTTTCTTAAATAATTGAAATTAGTAGGTTAATGTCATTTTTCCTTATTGGTAATGTGGAACTTAAAAATGTCTGATAGTCATGACATATAAAGTAGATAAACGAGTCGTATTCATGTTTGATACTTGTATTAAGCGAGTTGTTTCTAACCTAAGACACGAATTGCCAGCCTAGGTGATGGTCTAAGGAGTAAATTTAGGACAAAATGGAGTTCCGAAATAGTTACCATAGCTCAAGTGGTTAACCGATGGGGTTTCCATAAATTTTCGTCATGGAGAGGTCCCGGTTTCGATTCTCACAAACGTATGTCACTTACCCGAGAGAACATCACCGCATGAGAATTCGAAGTTGAGTAAGTAACAACTCCATATAGAAGCTTCCCTTCAAGTCTACCAACCGAACTAACTAACGCCATTAAAAAAGTATAACATTTATTTATTTTGAGTACATGTATTGTGTAAATAATAAATATAAAATAGAGCAACTCCTGGTATAAAATTCCATGATCTTACTGAACAAACCTTTTCTTCCTCCACAACTTTTTACCTCTCTCTCTCTCTCTCTCTCTCTCTCCACTAAATCCAAAAGCATATCATATCAGAACCCTAAAACTGTTGTTAATTCTACAATAATATTACACACAACAACAAACACTAACCACCATCATCATTCATCATTCACTCTCACACTAAACTTAACAATTTGCTTAATTAAATCCTCATGGAAGACATGTACGGCTTCCACTCCATCTTCGATTACACTTCCTCTAACCAAACAACAAACCTAATCTCACTGCCGGAGAATATTACCGAACGTCGTCGTTTTACGGATCCAATAATAATAATAATAATAATAATAATAATCTGATTCCGTCAGCTGCTGCTTCTGTAACAACCGAAGCTGTTTCCGTTGCAGCCACAACCGATCAGATTCGTCTACGTAATAAAAACGATGACGTCGATGAAGTTGATCATCATGATTATAATTATAATTATAATTATAATAATGATATAATTAAAGCGAGAATCGCTTCTCATCCGTTGTATCCCAAGCTGCTTGATGCTTATATCGATTGCCAAAAGGTTATTATTCATAATCAATTTCTCCTCAATTTTCGAATTTTGTGTGTGTTTTTTCCGACGGTTATTATCAACGCATAATATACGTGTTTGGTAGCCTCGGTTAAGAGGTAACCTTAGATTACTTCTTAAACCACCTAAGGTTACCTCTTAGCATGTCTGGGTAAAAGGCTATGAATCGAGTCATAGCCTCTTAACCTAGATTAGAGGTAACCTTAGATTACTTTACCAAACAGTTTGTATAATATTTTTTTTAGCGGTTAACCTTTTATTAGCGGTAACAAACGGTTTGTTAAATCTGAATAATATTTTTCTAATGGTTAAGATATAACCTTTAGATTACCTCGGTAATTGTGATTATTAAGAGGCTACCAAATAGTCCTTACAAACGGTTGTTAAATCTGAATAATATTTTTCTAATGGTTAAGATATAACCTTTAGATTACCTCGGTAATTGTGATTATTAAGAGGCTACCAAATAGTCCTTACAAACGGTTGTTAAATCTGAATAATAATAATTTGTTATTACAGTTTGGTGCGCCACCGGAAATAGCATGTTTTCTAGAGGATCTTCGTCGAGAAAACGGTAGTTGTATGCGAAACGTCGTCGTTTCAACTAATTGCTTAGGAGCAGATCCCAAGCTCGACGAGTTCATGGTAATTCGAATGCCTCTCACTTTTTCCATAGGCTCGATACGATAACTTTAAGTAATATAGTCGCAGTTAGAGCGGTAGAAAACAAGACGCTTGAACTACTAGAAAAAAGAAAAAAAGAAAAGCATAAAATAAAGTACAATAATAAAACTAGTCTTAGATCTAAGTTCTTGACGTGTAGGTCTAAAGTTCTGTCAAAAATCCAAAAGCTGCTTGATGTGGTTAGTATTTAGAGTTATAGTATCGAGCCTACGTGATAGTATTTAAAGTTATAGTATCGAGCCTAAATATCATAGTTTCGGTATTTTATTGTGTAGGAGACCTACATCCAGGTGTTAGTGAAATATAAGTCCGATCTCGCAAGGCCTTTTGACGAGGCGACTGTTTTCCTCAATAATATTGAAACACAGCTTAGCAATCTATGTAAAGGTACGCTCGTCCTTCTGTTGTGTATAGTTTTTTGATTAATTAGCTTCAACATTGTGTTCTGATCACCACTCTGAAATATATAGTAGAGAGTAATATTATGTGGCTGGGTAGGAAAGAGAAAAAGTAACATAGAATGTGACGTGAGATGTTTTTAAAATATAATCAAAATTTAGAGAGACATGATTTTTTTTAGTTAAAATATATAGATAAAGATGAAGAACGGGATGTACGACTTGAACTCTTCTATTTGTGACTTACCTGTTCTTTTTATTTCTTTTCTGAAACTTTGTATTGCCTAATTTAAATGTGCTTCGGATTTTACTATATCGGTAGTGCACATACATTGAAGTCTTGAGAATGTGTCATATGTATGCGTGCGCGTGCATGTGTGTGTGTGACTTTATGCTATAGTGATTTGTAATTCATGACCAAAAGATATAAGAAAATAAAATTCAAGAGAGGCATACAATCATGGACTTTTCATCAACATTTAATTTCTTTTTACAGTTTTGGTGGTACTGTGGTAGTATGTCATGTGTGATGTATTTTTCTTTTGGATTTTGGCTTTCCTTTCTATTTCTGGTAGACATTTTAAAAACAGTCATACAGATATTGTATTAATTATCATACTCAAGGATTTTCGTATTCGGTATGCATGAGACCCCCAGTAGCATCGCAAGTGGTCTTGTTGGTTGTGTTATGCAGTTCTTCATTTTCAATAGTTTCATAAGGTTCTTACAAGTATTTTTGTAGCGATAAGAAAGTAAGTGTTATAATAAGTACCTTTAATGGATTTCGAGTGTGTTTGTGTGATAAGTATTCTTTGAGTTAGACCTTCTAAACAAGTTAGCCTAGGATGTGTTAAAGTAATATATATGGCCTTCTAAAGAGGCATGCTAATGTTAGCTTAGTTCTTGATTAGTATGAAGTTCATATTTGCAAGTCCATTCAATGTGCTAGTCTGTGTTTTTGTTTTCTTGTTTTCAAGGAACAAAATCTAATATGTAATGGTGATGTTTGAATTCAAAGATATATTAGTTACATGAGCTGATTATTAAACTAGGGCTTAATATATAGGGGGAAAGTTAACGTACAAATGAAATTAACGTGCTAATTGTGGGAATCAAGTAGAGTAATTATATTACAAGTAGAGTAATTATAATTGTATCATAGATTAATTATGTAATTACATCATTATTCTACTTGATCTCACAATTAGCACGTTAATTTCATTTGTATCTGATTCAAACGCTAAATATATATTATTGGCCGGGAAGTTATTTAAATTGTTTATTTACCTATTTATTTTGAGATTTTGTTTGTCCAAGTGAAAAAAACTGTTTTTGAATTTTTAGTTTGAAGCTGGTTATTCTAAAACTGCTTTTTTCCAAACTCTTTAGTTTAAAAAAAGAGTAAACAAATAATCAAAGTTAATAAGCAATGGCCAACATACCTCACATGTTCCCATTGATTTTATTG